>NC_134413.1:40872865-41172865 GCF_038048845.1 Mixophyes fleayi | reverse complement strand
TTGGCAAAACCGCCCTTGTGTGTTTTTGGGTTTGGATCCCTATTTTTTTTTTTTTTTTTTCTAAAATCACAAAATTTTGCTTTTTTTTCCCTACATTATAATTAAGCTTAGTAATACTAATTTCAAGTCATTTGCGGTCAATTTTGGCCACCTCACAGGTCACAATATTATTTTCATACACTTTCAGGCAAAGATTGCAGCGACCTGGCTGGATGATAAGCGACAGAGCAGTGACGCAAACACACGGCAGTTCATAGCTCATCTAGGAAACATTGCCACACAGCAGTGGCTGAAAAAAAAAAGTGGTGCAAGACTGCCCTTGGAATAAAACAGTTAATTGAGGTCCTGTGTCACCGTTACCAAATTCCATCTCGACACCATTTTAAAAGCAATTCCTTACCTGTACCAGGAGGTTACAAAAAAGAAAATTATTGGGCTACAAAATGCCATTCTACCCACTGTAAACTTAGCCACAGATATGGGGACAAGTGGAAATGGAGAAACTGAAGGTGATTTACCAACCCAGTGGGCTGTCACAATCATATAATCCTTATTCAGCAGCAGGAACAGCAGCAGCATCTAACAAAGAACGCCAGAACTTTCAAAGGCAGGCTACTCTGTGTATCATCTGCTTTACTAAGAGGCATACTATTATTATCAATAATATTATCGTCGTAGATTTGTAAGGCGCCACAGTGCTCCACAGCGCCGTACAGTAGGGAAGACAAGAACATACATCAAACAAGACATACTTAAAACAATAATAGGCAAGGCAGACAAAATAAATGGAGACATGAAAACAAAGGGTATGGAGGACCTTGCTCACTAGAGAGCTTACATTCTAAAGTAAAGAGGGCACAACTGAAACAAGAGCGAGTGTGGCTCAGTGTGGAGTTTGGGATAGTTGGGAGGGTGCATAGGGTTATCGAGGATAAGGTCACCTCTAAAAAAAGAGATGGGTTTATAAAATGTATCTAAAGATTTGAAGGCTGGGAGAAAGTCTGATTGAGTGTGGTAGGGAATTCCGTAAGTGGGGAGCAGCACGGGAGAAGTCTTGTAGGCGGGAGTGAAAGGTGGTTATCAGAGACGAGACAAGGCGCAGGTCAGAGGTAATACCGCTGACAACCTGTTTGAAATACTAAGGGATGTCTATGCAACATGGCTTATCCTGCTTGGACTCTGCTGAGGATATGTGATTTCTGATAACGCCACCAATATTGTTAGAGCATTACAGCAAGGGGAATTCCATCACATTCCCTGTTTTGCTGATACATTCAACTTGGTGGTACAGAACTTTTTAGAAAATGACAATGACATGCAGGAGATGCTGTCTGTATCCCGAAATATTGTAATTTTCCGCAATGGCATGTAGGAGAATGCAGCAGCTGCAAGAAGAATAGAATTTGAGGGGAATGTACTTTAGTCCAGCGCAGTGGAGAATACTTTCCGTGTTGTGCAAAGTGCTGAAACCACTCAAAGTAGTCCACTGTGAAGAGAGTGCACACAACGTTTAGCTTGAGTCAAGTGATTCTACTAATTAGACTTTTTGAAAAGCAGCTAGAGAAATTGGAGGAGATGCAACAAAGCAATTCCGCTAACTATGTAGGATTTGTAGATCAAGTGCTTTATTCGCTTCGCCAGGATGCAAGAGTTCTCAACATCTTGAAATCGGATCATTACATTTTGTCAACTGTGCTTGATCCTAGGTTTAAGAGCTATGTCTTTTCTTTCTTCACAACTGACCCAGATCTCAAGAGATGCAATGAGCTCCTAGTCGGCAAGCTCACAGCTCAAGTGGTACATGACACAACAGTGTCTCCTCCTTCAGTTTCTCTGGAAACTGCTGCAAGGAAAAAACTTAGCTTTCTCAAGACACCCAGTGGTGATGCAGATGAGTCTGCACAATGTTTTGACATTTGGTCTTGTGTAAAATAATTGCCCAAAAATCGTGACGGCTCTTCCGTACATTGAACTACAAATTCCATGAGTAATGCCATTAGCGGCAATTACATCAAAGTACACAAACTTCTGTGATGGTTGATTGCAATGGGGATGAATTAGTATTGTTTGAGGATGATGTACACACTGATAAGGGTGAATAGGATGACAGTGTAGATTGCAGATGCTGAGATCTAGCTGAAAGAAGGGAGCTTCCCTGACTTGAAACCACTATGCACTTGAACATAGGCTTTAGCACATGACGTAGAGGGATTAGTATCATCATGACTGAGACTGGTGAGTGACAAGAACAATGTGACTGAATACTGGAGAGTGACAAGGACACTACCACATCTCCTATTTATGGGTGAGCTATGGCACAGTACAATGTAACTGCAGATTTTGAAGAACACTGCCAACCCAATTTTTTCTAGCAATGACAATAAGCAATGGAGCTCTTATGAATGTCACTGGAGACTTTGAAGAACACTGCTACCCCTCCTCTTTCTTTTCTACCTATGACGCTGCCCAACTGCACTAGACTGCCAGAACCGTGCTACCCCTTCTGTGTCCCTCTGTGAAATGACGCTGGATCGCCTTGGAGGGCGGAGCTTATAGAATCCAAAACTCGCGAGATCCGACAACGTAACAATGACGTTTTGCCTCGTTTTCAATTCCGAGGGTGAGCGAAAGTATTTGGATCGCCGAAGTTCAGGTGTGCTCTGTTTTCGAGGGACGGAGCCTGAGCATCTCTACATAAAACAGCTAGCTATTGTTTTCCAGCATAGTGAAAACTGGCCAGCTATTGCAACAATAATGAAACCATAACACCAAATATTCCTTTGTTAGGTTTAAAAATGAATATGTAGCGATGAGCCACTAAACATCACAATGATCACAAGTTTTCTGCGTACTCTCTATGGGTTACAAAAAAAATATATGCAATATTACATCCCCACAATGTTTTTTTAGATATTTTCCCGCTGTCTGTTCCAATATAAATTATAAACAATTTTAATTATGGCATCACTTTAAAAAGTAATGCTTAGTAATACGTCTTATATATAAAATGTATTGGTTTATTTGTCTGTCCAGTTACGCATCTGAACGCTCCTGCACTGATTAGGATGAAACCACTTGGATCCTGGCCAGGTTTTAGGGGGGCTTCTGAGTCTTCCACTGGAATGATTTGGACGACAACTTCACAAACTGGGTAACAATGAATCCCAGAAGACATACTAAGGTGTTGGGGTCCTGGCCGGACCTCCCGTTTTTGTATGTTGGCCAGAACTTTGACCCGGAGAGCCTGTTCTGGGACTTCCACTGGATGGGTTTGGGCAACATTTAATACTAAAACAAAAATGACACTGGGCAGCCCCTGATGGTCTGGAAGAGCTGCTAAACTGATGATTAGTTTTAAAAGGTTGATCGTTACATTCAACCCATTGTAAACTTAATAAATTGAAGATTTGAACCCTTGAGTACTTCAGCTAGTACACTATATAAACAAGATATTTATAGCATATGTCTTTCAGACCATTTGAAGCAGCAAAAGACTTGAAATAACTTATGTCTGTAGAGGAAACAGTATTTCCATGTAATCTTCCTGTTCGACTCTAAATGAATTCTGTAGCTTTTTCAATTTTCATTGTTTTTTGGGGTGGAGGAAGATTGAGGGAGATGTTTGTTGGTTTATTTTATTGTTTTTTTTGTTTTTTTAACAAATTCAAAAAATACATTTTTTTTTCAGTATTAATATTCCAACATGGAAAAAAACTGCATATAATTTGTTGTTTATGCAAGGTTTACAGGGGACTGTGTATTACAGAGTGGGTCCCAAAGCACAGGCTGCCATAGGGAGTGTGCCAGGAGAAGAGAAGTATATTATATATTGCTCTCTCCATCTAAAATGATAAAAGAATAACCTCTGGTGTAATTGTGAAACTGGCACTAATGTTCTACTCCCACTGGGTATCGTGCTACCCCACACTTATCTCCTTGTTATAGGAGAGCACATCCTCTTACATTGTACATTGGTGTCTGAGCCTTGGCTGTATTTAGCCTTTTTGTGGAAGACCCTTGACATTTCCCTGGGATCCCCTCTATGGTTCTGATAGTTTTGCCATTAACCGTGCTGCTGAAACAGGAGGTGGATGCGCTGCTCCCCTAATCTAATTTGTATAACCGTGCAGTATTGGTTGTAGGAGAGGAACTTGCAAAGGTGTTTGTGGAAAATGTGGAATTACTTTGCATGCGTCGGGATGACCCTGACCGGCAAAGCACTTCACAGGGATTTTTTTTTCTGCCATTTTCAGTTATCCCCAGTTAAAATGCAATTGACGGACACAAACAGGAAACCGTTTGAACTGGCAGCCACTAGTACAAATGTAGTTAATATTTGTATGTTTGTGCTATTTGTCTTGACCAGCACTGTTTTTGTCTTATGCTCTTTGACTATATCTATGTGTTGAACTCCAAGAAACTGTGATGGAACCAGGGGGAGGGTTGACAAATTTTAGCCCTCAGGGCAAGACTCAACTCGGCAGCCTATTAGGAACATTTTAAAGGAAAAATAATGCAGGTGGCCCAGTGACCAAGCCCAAGGTAGTCCACTATGGGACCAGCCCGAGGGGGCAAATGCCCCACAGCCCAGACTGCCCCTGGATGAAAAAATATTTCTGATGATACAGCTTATCCAGTCAATAGCACCAGTGCATAATGAATATTTGATGATAAAATACATCGGATATGTCACTGGCTACTAATGAATTGATATGTTGTAATCCTCTTAATATTCGGTCAATACACAAAATCACTGGCTCTACTGTGTTTGTAGGGACACTTGAAATCATATAATCAAGCATTACTATTGCTTTACATTAATTATGTCCGAACCACCTTCTTAACCTCCCCTGGGTATTCTACCTAATTAACACCCCACAGTCAATAAAACTTTAATTTATTCTCTTCAATAGTCTCTGTGCCCCAAAAAAACCTTCCTGTGTGACGGGATCCTATAGACCCACTAAGCACATTTCGCCCTGCAATATGGCCTGTCCAATGTGCCGTCTGTGGCACTGACCCTCATGTATCAATCTCCTTTTACCCTATAGATTATAAACACACGAGCAGAGCCCCCTTTCTTCTTTGTTGTTACTGCATTTGTTTCCATTTGTAAAGCGTTGCAAAATATGCTGACAATATATAGATGCATGTTAATAAAGTCCTACAGTATAGTAATCTGAAGTACATTTTGTTGATACCAGGAAAGCCTAATGTGGCCCATTGCATTCAGGGCACAAACAAGTTCAGTATGATGAAACTTCCTGCAAGCTGACCAGTACTCTTGATTCAGTGCAGGCCTTGCAGTGTGGATACAATTACTTTGCTTAACTTCAACAAAAGAGAAACTGTGAATTAACCTCATCCTGAGGGCCATTCTCCCAATTCCCAAGGCAGTAACTTCTATTCCAGCAATGCAGAATGTTTCCTGCATGGTTTTCCTTTTTTTCTTCCAGTAATTGTAGGCCTATAGCCCTTAACAGAAATTTGATTACAACTATATTTTCTAATGTGTACTGAAATACCATTGGGTAATTATTCATATCACACTGGCTGAGAGAAAAAAATATGGAAGAATGCTGTAGCATTGTTTGAACATGCTTCTTCAAATTTTAAACTTTTTTCTGTATTGTCAGTGCGCTTGTGTAAAATATTATGTAAATTAACAAAAATACAAATTTAGTTTTGGGGGGAAAAAAACAAAGGCAGCCATTTTGTGGGTTGTACCAGTAGTCCTGAAAATACAGACTATACACTCCCTTCAAACATTGGTAAGGCATGAGTAGAGGTCACATTATTGTTAAATAAAAGAATATGACAGCTATGTGACCTGAAACCATAAAATGCACTACATTGAGTAGAAAATGAAGTGAAAACATTATAGGAACCTGTCTCCGCTTATCTTTTTAATTTGGGTGGATACATTAAAGAAAGTGTTGTGAATTAAAGGTGTGGGGTAGAAATAAAAGGGGCTGTCCTGGACACCTCTGAATCCTAAGCATAAGGCACAATTAGATCTCCAGTTCCTGGTAAATAGATGGTCTGAGTATTCATTGGGGATATGTTGCTGTGGCAGGATGGACCTCCTATGCCACCCTGTCATGTTGCTGGGTATCGGCTGGCCCAGCCACTGTCCTCTTTCTTTAATCCAATTGCGCCCCTCTAAATGCAGTAGGAGGTGCTCTGCTGACACCACTAGGCTCCTTCACTGACACCTAGAGCTGCTTTCTTCTGGGTTACTCTCGCTGCTAGTGTTAAACCCTTGCTGGGCACCTGGGCTGGTACCTCTGACCTCTTCCTTCAGATCAGGGTTGCTGTAGATGGCTCCCCCTGACCTATCGCACTGTCCACTGCAGATCATTGGTCCTAAATGCTGGGTCTCGACCTCAGAACAGCAGGATTAGATTGGTCTAAACTGTAAGTTACAAGATATACAGCAGATAAGATGTCAAAGCAGTGATGGTTATTGGCTCTAGGGGTTCTAACATAACCGTTTCACACTGAGGTACTAGTGATCATCCAGAAGTTACATGTGGAATAATACATGACATGATCAAACAGGGCTCTTTTTATACACTTTCTGAAACATACGTTGGCAGGTGGCAATCCAGCACTCTTCCTAGCAGGCACCAGAAAGTCTACAATATTACATTGGATATTTAGCATCTGGATGTAATATATTCTCTAATTTTGGATTTAACAAAATTCAAATCGATCTGTGTTTTTCTAAATTACTAGCTGGTTGCGTTATTTATGTAGTTTGTCTATATTTTTAAAAAGACAGGACAAAAGGTAAAGACCCCCTGCTGTGTGTTCAGGCTAAAAAAGGTATTGGCCACTAGATGAAAAGACTTAATTAGCATGAGAATTAATTTAGAGAAGTTTACAAAAAAACTGATTTCTTCCAACATGGCATATCGCTACAGTTCAATTACAAAAATACAACACAATATCAAAAATCAGTACATGTGCAATGATATACAGCGGCCCACTGTGCCACTAATTGAAATAAATTTCTACAATACATTGTTTCTTTGTGATCCTGCCACAGTTGCTAATTAAATTTGTAGAGTTTTTATGCCAAACTGTCAGTCACTTTTTATTGTTTCCATTCGAATTCACTTTTTGTCATTATTTTTTCCATATCGTGAAGATTCCACAATGGTTATATCATGTTGATGTAATGCAATTTGATATTTTGTCTCTGAAGTCTAGGTCAATGGATATTTTTTTTTTTTATATAAATAAACTGTCACTTTATTTACAACATTTTTAAACATGATTTTCCTTGGTTTTTTTCTGTAGCTTCAAATGAGCCAGGTGGTTCCTGACATCTATTCCCAGTTAATGATACCACACCTATCACATACACTGAGTGTGGCTTGTGTTGTAGATGCAGACTTTCTTCGTTTGCATTCTCTCAGGAGTGCTGCACATTGATGATCATTGCACAGTGCTTCTGGTGTAGAAAACTTACAACTGTTAAACAGGGAGTTCTGGTGATTTTGCAAAGAAATTGAAGGAACCATGCAGTCCTGGGCATGTACCTTATTACCCTTGGCTGTGGATTGTACACTATATCTGCTCTATTTCACTTCAAATATTTCTGTCAACCAGCAGCTTACACCTGGGCTTACTACAAGTGTCCTATAACTTAACCTACTTTGATTTGACAAATCGCAGTAAAGGAATTGAAGCAGAGGTGAAAGGGAGGCATCACTTTCTCTGTCTAGGTCTTCGTGATTTGATTGATCTTGGCAAGTACATGTGATAACAATTGGAGGTGCAAGAAAAATGCTTGGGGGGAAAAAAATAAATAGAAGTTTTACCAGTTCCTTAGCCATTGGCTAATTACAGGATCACATGCTGACCAGTGATAAATGTATCTTCATATCTAAGAGTGCTTTGCCTTTACTGACAGTGTGTTTATTATGGAACACTCTCCAAATGTTTCATGTGACACTACTGTAGTACAGGGTTAATTTAGTAGTTGCGCACACACACACACACACACACACAGGTCTGTATAGTATTTGCCTGTCTTTAGAACCTAAATACAGGGCTGTTTTGTGTGTCTGCTGACTATAGAGATATATGTACACAAGTCTGGTTTATCTTTTTTATTTGTGATTATTATAGAATGTCCAGATTCAAAGCTGTAACCTAATATTAATTTTATTTAGGGATCACTCCCTTTTAATTACATATCAACAGAATAACATGAGAGCGAAAGGTTCTTCTTGCCTTTGGTAAAGCACACCTACAAATACAACATGCAGCTAGTCTGTAAACGAAATATAAATGTTTCTAGAATCCTAAAATAGTACTAGTTGCCTAAAGGCCATCACATCATTGTAACTTCACGATTATTTTTAGAAAAGCACTTCATTATAAAATCCTTCTCGTGTGGGTGTTCTGTGGTTTTTTTTTTTTTTCTACTTTTCTGCGTAAAAACAGCTAATTCAGTTTATAATGACACTATATGCTGTTATCCTACGTAATTTGGACATGCACATAGGGGACCACAATGTACAAGACCTGGCATGTTGCTGGATTAGTTCCGGTATCACTGGTGTCTTGGTATGTTTGGAAGATGACCACACAAGCCAAAGGCAGTCCTTCTGGCTATATTTGCCATGTGTATCAGGTGCTCAGGGCAGAATTTTTAGTATGAAATGGAACAAAAACACTGTGTGTCTTCATAATTACATTTAATTCCTGGCATTGAGTGGTCCTTAGGACAGTTTTGTAAACTGCAGTTGGGTTGTTATCCCGTCATGATCCCCTTTGTAATCACTGATACAGCTGGTCATTGGAAGTGTCATCGGGCTGGGAAGCTTTGTAAAGTTAAATGTACTGTTTAAAAAGAAACCTATTCAATAAGACATTTCAGTACATATTTATTGTAAGTATTGGTGTCTGAAGCTTGTTATCCAAAGGACAATGTTTTGCTTATTGTATTATATTCGTCTGTGTGCAAATGAAAGTCCACAAACACATGCAGCCAGACATGACCTCATAACCCATGCATGCAACTCTGCTGGGAACTGAGAGATAGCTGTGTGATGACAACAGCACACTGCATGAAATAGAGAGCAGGAAGGGACTGGGGATTATACAGACGGCTATGATAGCCTAGTTTGGAAGACTGTTGACATGTACAGTGAATGCTTGGATGGGAATATGATTTGGAATAGTGTTCGGAAAATGCATATATGAAGGACTGATGCAGACTGCAAAGTAGTGTTTACCAATAATAGTGTTGTGACTTCAGTAGAAGGTAAAAATGTTTACTACGAGTATTAATAATGCTTCGTGTTTTAATAAGTTCTAGTGCAGCACTGTGATGTTAGGTGAAGTCCACCTCTTGGAATGTTTGTTTAGAATGACCTAATATACAGTCACTGCTATCTAGAACATGATAGTCGTGTTTTATCCAGTGAGCCAGTGCGGGGGGTTTGTGTAAAGACCTTTTACGTGTACGCGTTTTACGTACCTGAAATGCTGAACACACAGAGGAGCTTATATAGAGTTGGACATTTGTCTGTTTTTTCTTTTCCCTGTAAGATACACGTACACTTCTGTACTGCATATGTGCACCAGAAATGTAACGCATATATCTGTGTATAGTGAAGACTTGCATCTCTTAATACCCATTCAGGGGGTGGGGAAATGTAGAAAAAGTACAATAAGGGCATGTTCCCGTAATTGTGACACAATTAGATGTATCTGCATAGAACGAGGCCTGCCTCCTGCAGGTACTCCTTTTACAATGATTTGCAATGAAGTTGCTGTTTTATTACTTAATTGACATTTACATGTGGACTAGTGTGAGAGAGAACATTTCCCCTTTAAAAAAAACCCCACAAATTTCCCCTTTAAAAATTAATTACATTTTATAATGAAAATGTGGCTTTACTATTTATTTTTACTAATTCTTCCCACTGTCCTCATTATTCTCTCACTCATATAGCACTTTATTACATTTTTCAAATGTCGGGCAATAACTCTATCTAAACGCTGTTGTGCAGGCTCAGTATACACTCTTGTACGCCTGACCTATGCTTGGCAAAATGATTCTGGCTTAACAGATGTTAATGCTTAATTTTGTTGTATTTTTTTTTGCTGTAGACTTGTTGATTTCTTGTTAATTTTATAAATGGCCCCACTACTTAAGGGTTTTCCTCCTCTGCTTTATATAATTTGAGTCACAAGTAAATATTTAGTAAGATCAACACCCAAATCATTGGTATGACTTTGTTCACCTTGTGGCCATTCGGTTTAGTATTTATATGCTGGTGGCCATGTGTTATCAACATTCCCATCTGATCCATCTTTTCTTGCCATCATAGGTACTTAGTTATTTCCTGCCAATAGAGTTGTTCCATTTTGCTTGATTTGATTAGTCCACATAATACTGCTGTGTGAATATTCTAACGTGACCTTTGTGTATGTATGGGCCAGGATTTTGAGGTGGTGTCCTATTGAAGTTAATAACTGACCTGCAAGCCTGAAAAGCAGGGAGTGTCTTTCCCAGCCAGTGAATCATACTGAAAGCAGTCAGGTGTGCTAGGCATGTGAGCCACCCATAACTCACCAACTCTATTTCACTACAAATACTGTTGATGCCTTATTGGTAGGGAAGGCCTGATTTGTTGTGGAATAACTGGTTTTAATCTTCTGTGTTTGTTAAATTAGCCAAATGGACAAATGATGAGTATCCAGGGATCTGTTAAATCTCATAAACTTCAGAAAGAAGATGTTCCTCTCTTCTGCTATACATATAAATCTTTCGGTCCTAAATGCATACTTGCGTAAATAAAGACACGACACAAGTATTTTGGCGAAATAAAGGTCACAGTTTATTGAAATTATATTGACTTAAATGGTGGAGAAGAAAGCAAATTGCGAGGCAGCATGACCAATATCCGAACCAAACAGTGTATGGCCATCTGGCACTAATCACTGGACCCAGGACCAAAGTCCTTTATGATTGTCCAGTGCTAAATCTGGCATCCCACCCCTTCTTCTACCTTCAAAGAAGGAAGTGACCGACGGCCAATCAGCGATAGCACCGTGTGATGTGCCTGCTCTGTAAAAGGAAGGAAAGTGTTAAATACACACGTATGCATATACCAATTATAATGGGAGGGTGGGAGGGATTTACAGCTGAGGAAGAGGATCCAGAATGCATTACCAGGAGATTTAGACTAACTGCTAATATACTCCCCTTTAAAATCCCATTGGCTGAAATAGGCAGTGAACTTACAACCTAATGGTAAGCATGAAAGTTAACCCTATCTTATGCGTTTAAGGGCGTGCAGCTTATGGCTTCACTTTTCATTATCAGAAGTTTCAGTATGAAGACTTTACCCAAAATAAGGAAGAGGTGGAAGAAGATTCTACTTTACAGTCAGGTAATGTGCAAGGTCTACGATAGTTTCTGTTGATAGGAATTAAAAGTTATCTCCACGTTCATGTGGTGTTTATTTAATTTGTGGGTTATACTTGCTTTCCACTGTCTCCTGTGGTACTCCTTCAGTCCTGGCTTCCATATAACACAGACTGCTGGCTGAGTTTATGTACCTGTTTCTCTGAGTAAGGACATCCTGGTAAAACCTCTTGCTTGAGGCAGATGGACATCAATATCATTGAATCTATTCCCTGTAAAGTTTTCATTTGTGATTGAACAGTTTGCAAGGATGGGGAGATATTTAAACACTGTTAATTTGGAAAAGGCCCATGTTTGATGATTGCTGTGACGTACTGTTGGAGCTTTCCAGCTTTTGTTTTTTCTCATCTTGGAGAACGAAGGAAAATGAACCCTGTCATTCTAAGTATGGGCATCTGTTTTGTTCTAGGTATCCATTTAGTTTTTTCAAATTATCATTGTGTTTTTTGTCAGTTTAGATTTATCTGTCAAAGTGCTCTTTCAACACTTGTTGCCATCAAATCGATTGAATGTCTAAGATATGCCATATCACTTCAAAACAAACTGTAGTCACTTTCTCATTGAAATTTACTTTTGAGCAGAATTTAAAATGCTCTTTAAGTGCACAATTTATCACATTTATTTAAAAAAGTGGGCATTCATTTTGCATGACAAATGTAAAGTTAGTGACTTATTTATAAAGGTCAATTTCCTATTATTTTTATAAGACACTAAATATCCAGTGTCGTAAAATGAAGCGTTTCAAACATGTTTGCATTCATAGGGGTATATTTACTAAACTGCGGGTTTGAATAAGTGGAGATGTTGCCTATAGCAGCCAATCGAATTCTAGTTATCATTTATTTAGTACATTCTACAAAATAACAGCTAGAATTGGATTGGTTGCTATAGGCAACATCTGTTCTTTTTCAAACCCTCAGTTTAGTAAATATACCCCATAGAGATTATTTGAGGAGATCATGACACAAAAAAATAAATTTATAGCGTTAATCCAAGTGAGCTGAAGCTTGGAACATATCTGGTTAAGGGGTCCCTCTCCGGTGTCACGAGGCTGCAGCCTTGTACCTAAGTTTAAGCTGCAGAAGCGGGAATCATTTCTCCAATGACTTGTTCCACAATATGTGTAAAATCCGTGCGATAAACAAGTGAAACTGGTAATACAAGAACATTGTTAATATGAAAGTGAGAATCCCTATGATCATCCTTGGATAACTACAACCTGAGTAAATCTGTTTTCAGTGCAATACATATTCTAGCTGCTATGAAGCTATATCAAACCTGCCAAACACTTAATATAATTATTTATCCTTGTTCATTAAAATGCCAACATTCTACATCACATTTGGCTAATTAAAAGGGCCTGCCCTGTGAAAACAAGGGCACATGGGAGCCCTGACTTTTAAAATTAAATATGGGTGCAGGGGCGTGAGGCACACAATGTAGCGTGAACCAGTCACACACACATTCAGGTAAGACACAAACAAAACTAGCGTCAAAAGTAGCACATTTAAAAGACAATACAGAATGCCTTAACACCTGTCTACTGGGGGGGGGGGGGGGTCTTTAGGGAGTTTCAACTTTTTTTTTTTTTTTTTTTTTTTTTGTCTCTCCATGATCTCCTTCACACTCTACTTCACTATCCTGAATATCTAATTCCTGGGTGGGCATTAATCACGTCTCTCTTCCAGCCCTCCCCTATGTGGTTGAATTTTGTTCCCGCTCCCACAAAAATTACTTTGTGATTGAACAGCAGCAAATACTACAGGCAGCGGTGTCAATCATGTGCACATTCGAATACTACCTTAATAACAAGCTTTACCTGGTTTTCTTTAACAATGAAATGTTAGCAACATTATTTAAAACTTAAATCATCCAATCAGTCCAAACATGTATGTCTGTATACCTCTAGATACAGTTTTTTCCTGCTAGTCCTAGGGCTATTGAATGGAATCCTCTGGCAGCTGCTGAAGAGGGACCTCACCTAAATGCTGTTGATGGGCTAAATCGGCTTCAAATGACTGATATTTTATCTTTTTCTCTAAAACAGCTCCTACAGTCTGTGCTGGACTTTACTCACTCCGCTCCCATTCCACAGCTTTTATACGCCACCTCCACAGCTGGTATCTGTAGATGTGTGTAAATGATAATATAAGTACTTTGAATATAAGATGTATTGATAAAGTTATGCTACAGAATGGTTAAACTTGTAGTGTTATTTGTTTACTGTTTTGTATTGTTATACCAGGTACTGTCTTGTTGGTTTCCATTTGTGCGGTGCTGTGGACCTCATGTGGTGCCCTATTAATAAAGGCTAATAGTAACTTAACATACCAGTAGACCTTCTATGTAAGTTGCTTGCAATATTCACAAATATAATTTCTTTTAATTGTGTTAGCTGAGTTTTTTGTTTGTCCCCCCCCCCCCCCCCAAACTTTCTGTAAATTTATAGAGTACTAGCAGGGTAACCTTGTTTTGCCTGTGTACAATTTGTAGCAGTTTTTATACAGTACTGTGCAAAAGTTTTGGGCAGGTATGGAACAAATGCTGCAAAGTAAAAATGCTTTCAAAAGTGGAAGTGTCAATAGTTTATTTTTATCAATTGACAAAATGCAAAGTCAATGAACAGAGAAGAAATCTAAATCCTATCAATATTTGGTGGGACCTCCATTTGCCTTTTAAAACAGCATCAATTCTTCTAGGTACACTTGCACACAGTTTTGGAAGGAACTCTGTAGGGAAGTTGTTCCAAAGAACTAACCACAGATCTTCGGTGGATGTAGGCTTACCCTTCTGTCTCTTCATGTAATCCCAGACACTCGATTGATGATGATGAAGTCAGGGCTCTGTGGAGGCCATATCCTCACTTCCAGGACTCCTTGTTCTTTTTTATGTTGAAGATAGATATTAACGACATTGGCTGAATGTTTGGGGTCCTTGCCCTGCTGCAGAATACATTTGGAACCATCAGACGCCTCCCTGATGATATTGCATGATGAAGTACCTGCCTTTATTTCTCAGCATTGAGGACACCATTAATCCTGACCAAATCCCTATCTCCATTTGCTGAAATGCAGCCCCAGACTTGTGTATGCAAGTGTACCTAGAAGAATTGATGCTGTTTTGAAGGTAAAGGGTGATTACACCAAATATTGATTTGGTTTAGATATCTCTTCTGTTCATTCAATTTGCATTTTGTTAATTGATAAAAATAAGTCAAATATCACCAAGTGAGGGGCCATCTTTAAAGCTGCCAAATCTTACGTTATTTAGTATTGAAAAAGTAACCTATTAGACCACATAGCGACAAAGCAACAAACTTTTATTTTTTAAAAAGCATTTTTGGTCCATTTACCTAAATAATTTGCTAAAATACAATACTGTGCAAAAGTTTTAGGTAGGTGTGGAAAAAATTCTGCAAAGTCAGAATACTGAAAGAAATAATCAGTGATTCCACATCCATGAAACAGGTGAAACATTTTACCTGCTATTCTATTGTTGGTATTTGTGTAGCAATGTACCTTATATTTAAAGGCAACAAGCAGAAAATAAGCATGATAGTGTTCCTTGAAGAATTTTCATAATTTTCACTTGTGACTATCCTAACATGGGGGGAGGGGTGTATTTTAAGTATAATGGAAGCTGGTAGTATAGTTAATTCAGTGGTAAGTGTACTGCATGTTCCATAGAAAAAGAATTTTACTCCAATCTACTACATTTATGTTGGTAAATCTATGGTAAATCTATGGTGAATCTTTAGTGACTATACCGATAGCTGTAACCTCAAGAAAGGGATGAAAGTCTACTATGGGGGTAACCCTTTTGCTAAATTCTGAGACAAACTTGTTGTATAGAGTTAGTGCTTACTCTGGGGCTTCTAATGTAACAGAGTACATATTTAATTCTATGAGGAGGGTTGCATGCGACCCATGAGTCCACCCCTACCGGAAGCCTACCAATAATAAATGAAAGTCTTGCAATGATTAGGTAATGCAAGGCACAATTTCCCGTGGAGAAATAAAAGTGATCAAACTGACTTGCAACTTGCTTGTGCACGCACATTATTTTATGCCGGCTTACGAATTCTGAAAAGAAAAAAGCTTATGATCACATTATTAGGATTTTTTCTAATGTAACACTACATTTGAGGTTTTAAAATACTCTTTTCACATACAGTTTAGAAACCATCAATTGCTCCCTTGGGCTTATCATGTGCAATAGCATAGATAATTTGTGAGCTGTGGCATTGCAAGGATTAAGAATTATACCGCACTGCAGTAAAATGGAGTATGGATACAGAGAGGCTGCTGTGTGTTATGAATAAGAGTTTATGTGATTGTATGTATAATAACAACACTTGTTTTCTTTTATATGGCAGCATAGAGCTTGATAGAAGAAAAATGCAGTCTCTGGCTTTTGACTTATTTTTTTTTTATTGTAAATTTTAGTGTGTGTGTTCTTAGTGGGTAATGGATCACAGAGAGTCAGGTTCTGCTGCCAGTATGCATTGTGGGTAAAGTGTGAGAGCAGGATTTTGTGTGATGTAATCTATGACCTTGGGTTTAAGCTTGGGTAGTTTGTATGTTTTTTTTTTTTCTGTCTGTATCTGCCAGCTTCACCGCTGGAGTAAAATATGCACTAGTTTTTTTTTGTTTTTTTTTTTTGCTAAAATCTTTACAGACCTTATAGACATTAAAGGAGTGTAAGGTGCCAGCCAGTCGATATTAGGTCTTGGCAATAAATAAGCCTCAACTTCTCACTAGTCTCTAGTTATGTTTTTATAGCAGCAACACATTTAAGTACATAAAGGCAGGATTTGACAGCTTGACAATTTCATAAAGAACAGAGCTGAATACCTGAGAAAATAAAGTACATACAGCTTTCATTAAAGGTCCATGTGGAAGATGGAATAAGAAGCCTGACTAATACTGCAGTGCTTAAACCGTGGTGCTCATTTGATGTAGCAATGGAAAAACTTAGTTCACTAACATTTTTTCCTCTCTCTTTTTCCAAAACAATTTCACAGGAGGATTGTATAACAAAAAATGCTATGTGGATGAAAAACGTAAACCCTTGTGATTATTCACAAGCTTTAATTTTATGTAAAAAAAAAAAAAAAAATTCTCCACTGACTGCTTTTTTCAACAGTTTAAATACAATGTGTGAAGGTAACGATCTGAAACCATGCATAAAAATCAGTGTGTACTCTCTAGTAAAAACGAGCACTAATATATAGAAGTGTTAACAGGGCCACGTGATACCATCTATTTATTTTCCTCCTAAATGAACAGAAGCTATAGATGAGTAAATGGATTTGGTCAATTGTGAAATTCATCCGAATTTCAGCGTTTCACAAGTTTGTCAAAATTCGTCCAAAATTTCTGGAATCCTTTCTGGCCACTGGATTATCGGGCCAGTCACGACTCATAGATCTTGGGGAAGCCAATCTGCAAATATGACATGTTTATTAACCTTGTAAAAAGCACTATCAATCTCTTGAACACAAATTCTTCTTAGTTTGTCCTAGGGAACAATGTGGATGCGATTAATGACTTGTGACATGAATGGAAGCTATCATTAGACTGACTATTCACTTCTGTGCTCTCCAAGGAGCTTATTTACAAAGCACATAAGGGTCAGTTTGTAGTACAAAATTCGATTTTGATCCTGACATGTGCTTCGATCCGCACAAGTGCGCATAGACTTATGCCCACACATCCATAAGATTGAGTTCCACTTAGCTTGGTGTCGGGCATTTTGAACACTTGCGCTTTTCGGCTAGAAAAGCACTACGGTTCATAGCGCTCAACTCCGTGCTGAAATATTATAGTGAACAGAGTATGCTCTTCCTCTGTCACATGGAGCGGCTGAGCTCTGCGGATGCTGTATGCAACAGTAACTGAGAGTTAGGTCTACTGTGTGACATAGGATGAGGATATCCCTTTAATTCCAATCTCAACACAGAGCGTTTTGGGCACTATAAATGCTAGCGCTTGTCTAGCTAAGAAAAGGGCTTGTGTTAAGAGCGCATGTCTTAACGCAAGCCCAATTGTAAAATTAGTGACAGACTTATGTACTTATCAAAACTGGGTAGAGTGAATCCCAAATATTGCACCTACAAATCAGCATAATTTGCATATATGTGGGTAGATTTTTGAAAATGCAAATTTCAAGCAGAAATACTTGAATCATAGCAAACAGAATTTCTGGGCTTTTGTATACCTTGTAATGTAGACTACATATTTGGGAAGAAATAGTGTAACCATTTAACCCATTACACAGTCATTTGATTTTAATAACATTACTATTATCATTTATATCGCACTGATCATATTACCCAGTGCTGTAGAGAGCATAATTAATCATTCACAAAATTCCATCCCCCCCACCTGCATACAAGGGTTCATTTTGACCGAAGCCAATTAACCTGTGGGGCAGAAACCGGAGTATCTGAAGTAAACGCATGCAAATACGGCAGGAACATACAAACTCCACACAGATAGGGCCCTAGTCGGAATTGGACCAACAATCTGAGCGCTGCTAACCACTGTGCCACCATGCTGCCATGGTGGTAATGTAAACATAGTAGTCTCCTGCATGTCTCAAATCTCTTTTGGGCCACTTTCCCGGGAGACACAGTAAACACAAACTAATACATTTTAAATAGCTGCATTGTCTTCTAGAACTTATCGTATAGAGATGATCTTTCAATGAGGACCATCATGATTAAAAAGTCATAAGAAAACTTAATTAATTACAGCACAATAATTGCTTTTTATAATTAGCCCACATAAAATCTATTAATCGGACGGTTATAAATCCTTATTTGCAGCACACAGCATATTTGCCTTTAGCGTTTTGACAATGCTGCTGGTTTATGTTTTATAACTGATAATCCCACTCAATGCCAGGACTGAGTCCTGGTTAGTGTTAGATCTGCTTAGCAGATGAAGGCCTATAATAAATAGCAGGTGATGATTTTTTTTTTTCCCCAATAAACTTTTATTTAACTTTTTTACACTCATTCAGCATAACTGCCCTGGGGACTATAAGGCACAAGTCCCTTCTTGTGGTGGTTGCTTCAATACTGTAACCTGTGGGGGATAATTGTGTTTTGAGTGAGAGTGTAGGCAGAATACAGATGATAGATCAAACAATCTCTGCTGCTTCTTTTGATTTGTATTTTTGAAAGACCCTCTGTTCTCCCACTGGCTTTGAAGACTGTTATGACAAACACTCTTAATTCAGTTGCAGCTCTATTGTGTACACATTAGCCGTCAAATAATACCGCTTTCATACTGCCGCCCCGGCAATATCCCAGGTTTTTCAAGCCGGGTTTTTGCCGGGGCTCGGAGCGTCCCAGCTCAGAAACACCATTCATACTGCACCTCGGACCCGGGAATTTTCCGGGTTGACCCCGTTCATACTGTACAAGTCTGTGCCCTGGCAATTTGTGGGAGTCATCACCAGAGCAGTTTTCATTGGCTGAAAAATGGTGATGTCATTGAAAGGTGACTGGTTTTTTGACGCATAAAGATGATGCAAAAGTGGGTGGTGATTGTTTACCAATCAGCTTGTTTTCTGTGCAACCCGGGTTGAAAAACCCCGGTTGCACCATTCATAGTGCAGGCAACCCGGGTCCGACCCGGGAATTACCCCTCGATAAATCCTGGGTTGAAGACCTGGGTTTTTAGACCCGGGATTTTTGACTTGTACCATTCATACTGCACCAAGACCCGGGTCGTTTGAGCTCGCCCCGGCAAAAACCCGGGATTTTGGTGCAGTATGAATGGGGTATTAGAGTGTATTTGGCAGTATGTTTATGTTTAGAAATCCATATTTTATTGCTCAGAAATGCTTCTTTAAAAATGTCATTGGTAAACTTGCATATTAATGGTAATGGTTATCATTGTCGCCCTCTTTTTTTTTTTTTCTCTTTGTGTAGAGACAACATTGCTTTTCGGTAATCCACAATACAGCTTAGCATACATAACCATCACAAGAGTAAAACAACAAAAAGTGTGTGTACTGCTGTCAGTCCTAGGGGAAGATTTGCTGAAGCTTCTAGAACGGAAAAGTGCAGTTGTTGCCTATAGCACCCAACCAGTTTCTAGCTATCCCTTTCTAGAACTTGCAGCCCCAGTTGCTTGTCGCTTATCTAGAATGTGCTAGGTATGCACTACAGTGTGTTCAGCCAACTATCGGGCCAGTCACCCGATAAACAACCGTTCGCCCCAATATCGCATTAGTGTGTACACTTAGGCTAGGTACACACTGGAGCTTTTTCGTCCAATCATTGTGCAAAACAGCTGACATATGACCGTATGTCACCTTAGTGTGTATAAATTCATGATGGTCGAAAGTCGCTCCAAAGTGCCAATTGTCGGTTCATATGGTTGGTTGTACAGTTAATAATCTCCTTCCAATCACCTTACGATTATGTAATGTGAGTAAATTTCCGGTCGATTCATGACCAACTGCAGATAGTTCCTCCAGCTGCAACTCCTTTGGGGGCATGTGTATGTAAATTTCTGATGCCTGTACTTCTCCCAGGTGATGTGGTGTCTGCACATCAATCAATTTGTAATTGGGTGCTTTTAATGGGAAAGTAATAGTAGCCATCTACTGCATTGATGTGTATAGCTTGACTGCTTGTTTAATTATATACCTTTGTCAGTACAGTCTACAAGAAAAGTGCATAGCTTTGCTTTCTGTATATGTGTATTGCATATGTCTGCCTCTATAATTATGCCCATTAGTCACCCTAGTATAGAATAAAGACACATACATTTGAAATACAAAAGATGTGTATTAGATTTGTCTGCCTGCCTAATTATACAACTTGTGTACATGAACTATATAGATGTGTATTGTGTATGACTGCTAGCATATTTATACACCTGTGTACATAGCAATGTATCTTGCACGTGTTTTATAACCCTGTATGTGTATATTTAACATTTTTTTATACTTGTGCCTTTATATGCTTATTAATACATATATAGTACTCTAAAATACACAAAGTAAATTGCACATTCTTTATCCAACAGATTTATTGTTGAACATTTTTTCCTTAAACGGGATCATGGGGGTAACTAGTTGGAGCATATTCATTCACAGGAAATTCCTGAAGTCATCAGGGTTGTTGTTGCATATCTCCTTCAGCAGGGGCATATGAGAGAATGAGTCTCTCCTCTGGAACCACTCTTTGGTCCAAGAAGACCGATTCTTTGTCCTTATTTCCCTTTCGGTCTGTACTTGCACTCTTCTTGCCATAGTGAGTAGCAAAAGAGGAGTAGCTTGCTGTTCTTCAACAGTATCCATAATAGTAAAAGAATATGCTGCTGTGCGGTTGCAAACGAATGTGCTCGGCCTATTTAAATTTCTTGCCCGAGCGATCGGACCTTCAGTCATTAGTAAAATCGTTGTCGGAAAATTCTTCAGTGTGTACCTATCCTTAGACGATGAACGATAGTCATTCCAAATCACCGATCATTGTTTGATTTGAATGTTCAGCAGAACTAAAAATCTTGTTCAGCTATGTAATGACATTCTGCATCCTGATCATGAGTTTACAGAGTCATGATCTTTTCAGTCGACCGTTATGACAGTTGAAGAGCACAGATCTGAGGGCAAATCTTTTAACATGTATAGTGTGTTCACATGATGATCAGGACTTTTTTTTTTTTCTCCTGTTGTTGGTACAGGTGGTAGTCAGCATATCGATGCTGACTACCCTGACAACACTTACCCCGACATGATGACACCGAAGGGCTCCTCGCCGACGAGGACAGATGACGACTGTTGTGGGAAGCAACGTAACCAATCCTGATGAAGCAACAATTCGCTGCGACTTTAAGTCACTTACATCCGCAAAGCTGTTATCGCTGCTGTTAAGGGGGTAATGTATAGTGTGCGCCCATGTAGAATGTACTTTACAAAGAGTTGTACATTCTACATGGGCGCATACGTTACCTTCTTAGCAGCGATAACAGCGTTGCAGTTGTAAGTGACGTCATCAAGTCGCATCGGATTGTTCCTTCATCGGGATTGGTTCCAGTCGCTTCCCACAACAGTCGTCATCGATCCTCTTCGGTGAGGAGCCCTTTGGTGTCGTCATGTCGTAAGTGTTGTCGGATTAATCGGCGTTATTATAACGTACCCCACCCATTGGTACAATCGTTGTCGATAACACATTAGTGGGAAAATTCTGCAGTGTGTACCCAGCCTAAATTGTAGCTAGAATCTGATTTTTGATAAGAGTAATGCCTCAATTTTTTTTATTTTTAGAAGCTTTTGGCTAGATACACACTGGAGAATTTTCCGACCAATCTGTAACCTATGACGATTGTACCTACGACTGAAGGTTCGACCTGTTGGGCGATTTATGCATACACACTATGCACGATTTACCTTCAGATCTGTGTTCTTCATCTAGTCTTATAGTCATTTAGAGAATGACAGCACAGTATGCATTCATTCATTCCTATCACACTAATTAACCACTTTGTTCTAGCTATCCTTATGTCATAACAAATTTTGTTAGCTTCTGTGAATCTGAAAAGAAATATTCAGCGTCAGAGCAAATAAATTCAATCTACAGTACTCTCTACATTCAGTCACCAGAACATATTCATTGCTGGCAACGGCTGAAAAGATCATGACTCCGTGGAGATCGTGAGTGCATACACACTACATGATTGGAAGGTTTTTCGAACGATATTATTAAACCGTACGACCAACCAAATGAAATGACAATCGGTACTTTGGAACTATTGTTGTTCATCTTGTAAGTGTATACACCAGTGATGGCTAACCTGTGACACTCCAGGTCTTGTGAAACTACAAATCCCAGCATGCTCTGCCAGCTATTAGCTAGCTATCTACTGGCAATGCATGCTGGGGATTGTAGTTTCACAACACCTGGAGTGTCACAGGTTAGCCATCACTGGTATACACCAATGCAATATGTGGCCGAGCGGTCGTTTATCTGGTGATTGGCCCGATCGGCTGAAAAACCTTCAGTATGTACATAGCCTTAGTATATCTACCCCCTAGTGTAGGACATGCAACTTTCGGGTCCTTTGAAATCTGTTCTTAGGAGAAAATTAACAGTGACAGAATAACATGATAATTCACAATGAATATATCGACACAAAACGCATGTATATATGCCCGGAGCCTATGTCAGCACTGTTGAGCAGCAGGAATTGTTTAATGGTTTTTTTCTATACCTAGCAACTATTGATTAGAACCATGTTGTCACAGGATCACTATTTCATGACACATTCACTTCTATTGACTTTGGATAGCACAAACCCAAATATATACTGTAATATTGTTCAGCATCAATAATAGAATAATGAGGACTGCACAAGTATGTTGTGAGCTGTCAGCTGAAATTACTCTTATTTAGATCTATAATGTAAATTTGTGGCAATGCCCTTGCTGTTTGTGAATAAGTCATTTGATTTAAGAGTTGAATCCATTGTTGTAGTGGTCTCTCTGTCTTGGCTTGTGTAAAGGCCAAGGGCTGCTGGTGTCTACTCCTTTTGAGGGGGTTACTTAGTGTCTTGTGCATCTTTAAAATATCAGTGCCTGAACTCCATCTATACACAAAATGTCACATCTATTGGCTTTCATCATTGTCTTGGGTTTTTACAGATCTTTCCTTTCTTTCTCTGCTGCCATTAAATGACAGGCTTTCTGCCATAGGTTTTGCGTGATTAAATGATGTGAATGTTGGTTAGCACCTAGTGAAACGTATTCAGGGGCAGCAAACAAAAAGATAAACATCAGCAAGAAGATTAGAAGTTTGTCCCACAATGTCCCTAACAGTCCAGCTGCTTTTACAGCGAACTCACAAATACTCATCAGAGTTTATGTGCAACAGTGCCAGTGAGGTTTATCTATATTACTGAATTAGGTGTAATTTATTAGGAGCGAGAAACACCTGATTTGTAAAGCTGGGTACACACTACACTGTTTTCGTCCAATAATCGGCTCAAACAGCCGACATACGACCGCTCGTTCAAAAGTCGGGTCAGTGTGTACAGTTACACGATGGTCGAAAGTCTGCCCAAATGGACGATTCTCGCCTCATTTGGTTGGTCGTACCGTTTAATATTTTCGTTCCAATCTCGTTACCACTGTGCAGTGTGTATGAACTTCCGACCGATCCACGACAATCCTCCGATACTTCCTCGACCTGGGGGGCGTGTGTATGTCAATTTTTATGTCAATCCCAGTCCCACGTGGTGCGGAATCTGCATCACTGTGTTTTGTATCGATGTATATTGCACCTGTCTGGCTGCAGACCATTACACTTGTGTAAAGCACGTGTGTTATTACCCTTTGCTTCTATGTATTAATATTTACTCTTTATACACTTATACCTTTACAAGTTAACCCGTGCATGATACTCATGCATTCTAGTCAAATCAAGCTACTTAAGGTGTTAAAAAGGTTCTTGTCATGCATTTGGGTCTAGCCCAGGCCTCCTCAGGGGAAGCGCGTTACTTCCCGACGCAAGCTCCCTTTTTTAACGTGGTTTTGTCCACATGTCACCACCTCATCATTTTTCTCCATCACCTCATCTTTCATCTTCATCAAGCTACTTAAGGTGTTAAAAACTCCCCACTGTCACCCCCGGCAACCACCAACCACTCCCAACTGTCACTTCTCCTTCAAGAAATATATAGGTCAGTGTATAACTCTGCCCAGCAGGTGGCGCTGCAGCTTGGGGGTTTTTTTCCCCCCCACAAACGCCACTAGGCATTTATATAGTAGATAACCTATTACATTTATATTAACCTTTATTAACCTATAATTGTGAATTACTCAGAATTAACCACACCGTGTTCAAGCAACATTTTTATTGCAAGAAAAAGGTACATAAATTGTAACACACAGCAGTCAGAAAGATCCGCATGAGAAGTGAGCGCGCCCATACAAATCGCAGAGCTGAATACTGCAGAGTATTATGTTTAAGTTATTTTTAAAGGTGCTACTGGTTTGTGGCAGAACAGGTCTTGATGTCGCTTCTATTCCCTTTGATTTCTTTATCTACGAAACAAGGAAATAAAAAATGTTTATCATTTAACTTCTATATCTGTAATTTGTAATCTACGACATAAATACTCTAATTTTCTCACCTTTCACACTGCTGGAGATCAGTTTATATCTATATTTTGGTCCCTGTGGCGAAATAGCAACAATAGCGGGCTTAAAGACAGCATAAAGGGGCAGAGCTTTCACTATAGTTAACTCCCAAAACAGCATAAAAACAGAAGGCTACACTGTCTCTTCATTCCAATTTATAAACCTACAATGGCCACAGTAGTACAAGAACAAGCAACTGCACACAAAACACAAGCCTGTGATGTGCGGATACTGCACCACGTGGGACTGGGACAGACATCAAAAATTTACATACACACTCCCCCCAGGTCGAGGAAGTATCGAAAGATTGTCGTGGACACTGCACAACGGAAACGAGATTTGAACGAAAATATAAAACGGTACGACCAACCAAATGAGGCGACAATCGTCCATTTGGGCAGACTTTCAACCATCGTGTCACTACACACACTGACCCGACTATTGAACGAGCGGTCGTATGTCGTCTGATTGAGCCGATTATTGGACGAAAACCATGTAGTGTGTACCCAGCTTTACATGGCTCCATATCTTTCATGATCATCCTTTTTATTGTCCTGTTATGTTCCAAATATTCTTATAAGTATCTTACAACTCTAGCATGATAGAAGCTCAGGAGACCAAAGACTTCAGTGGCTAACACTGAAAAATTGAGACTCCAGTGTAACTTCCATGGCGGGTATAAATAGAAAAATGTTATATTCCCTATGACACCTATATTTTCAACCATAGCCTAATCTGAGCTATGTTATCATCCACTAGCAAAATCTAGAAGTGCTCTTGGGAGAGATTGTAGATGTCTCCCACCTTTTGGACCTTACACAACAATCTGGTCTCTCACATTCTTTAATCTTTACTGTTCCTGCTCTAGGTGCGGGTACTGACAAGTTTTTCATCTTTTTCATCTTTTTCATTGTACTTTATGTGTTTTTATACTTATTTTAACACATTTAATAGTCCCTTTGATAAATATAGCGAGCAGGGGAAGGCTGGCAGACTTTAGCCCGGGGGGCAAACACACAGCACTGGCCCATAAGTAGCGGCCCATTCTTAAAGGGTGGTTTTTTTGGTACAATATATGTTTGTCTATATAAAAAGAGGCTATTTTAGTGTTGCTTAATCCATATATATATTTTTATGCCCAGTCCTAGAGTTGGATTAAGGCTCTGGGGGGTCTAGGCACTTTAGACAGGGTAACTGTGAAGATACCGGGTTTATCTGGCCCAGTGCTACCCAGTACCTTCTAGGATTCGTATGGTCACTCAGGCAAAATGCAGTTATAAAAATACAACAGTGTATTTATTGTCATACAAACAACACTAGAATATTATGTACACACAGTAAATAAATGCCAGGCAGATTTACCACATCATCTGTCCCTTACCCCAATAACTTAAGGAGATATTGTCACCTGCTGTCCAGACTTCATGACCCATGGATCCCTCTCAGCTGCATATATATACTCGAGTTAGAAAACGACAATTCAAAACTCCATTTTGCACCTTCCTGAATGAAATCCAAGCATGAACACCCTTCCCCCCTGGAGTTGTTCCTTATATATCACAGGTCTAATTTCCACAGTCTTTCCCCTCCCTGGGCAAACCCCTGCGTCTATTCTACTTAACCATTGGTCAGTGCTGGACTAAAGAGGGGGGGGGGGGTTGGACAGGGGAGTGAAGATGAGCTGTCCTTTCAGAGAACCTCCCCTGTTAGATGGCCTGTCTTGACTAGCCTGGTGAGAACAATGGACACTAATTAGTTTTCCTACTCAGGCACATGGCAACCTGATCCCTACCCATAATCCCCCTGGCTTTACTTTAAATACAATGAATAGCAACCTTACTTCAAGTTATCAATATACAATAAACAATATACATATGTACACTGAACTACAATGTCCCCTTAGCCACATGTTATTGGACAATGCAGTTATAGTCTGGTGAGCTGGGGAAACAAAAGAAGGCTATAAAAAGTATTTGCTATAATTCACATATCACACTCGTTTTGTCACAGTAACGCCCTATGATGTAACATGGTTATCATTTTAGACAAATACACAGGCAATACTGTGAGCACTACTGTTAGGTGCACACAGTTCTGCCTTCACGAGCAGTACACAGTGAAGCGGACATACCTCCCAACTGTCCTAAGCGAAATAGTCACCCAAATTCGGGACTGTCTCACCAGATTCAGGACAGTTGGCAGACTGTCCTGCTCTCTCCTACCTGTTCTTGTCACTGTCACCATTTCTGGCTGCTGGGTACTTTTAGCTCATTTGCTGGTTGTCGGGATCCTGTAATATTGGAGGCCCTATTTAAAAAAAAAAAAAAATCGGTACATAAAGTTTAGAAAACTCCAGCCAGTCCCAGTGTTAAATCAATAGCACCCACATCTTATAATTAGGCCTCTATCCAGTCACAACATTAAAATAATATTCACATTTGCTAAATAGATCTTTCTCTCCAACCAACCCTGACATTAGATAGCATACACATTCAATATAAAACCTATTTCCCTCACTCGAAACAGCCCCAACAATAATTCAAATAGCATTTACATTTAACAAATTTTACATTTCCCACAACAATCACAGGCATTAAAAAAAAATAGATCTCAATTTCCACAACCAGCCCGCAATCAATAAATAGCTGCCAAACCACCCCAGCATTAAATTAAAGGTCCAGCTACTCCATTATAAATTCATAAACCCCCACTATTAAATGAAATTGCCCCACCATCACCCCACAAATAAAATAGCACCCAATAATTAGCCCCCACCTGCACTCCACAATTAAATTAATAGCCTATCTCCCACACTGTGTGTGTGTGTGTGTGTGTGTGTGTGTGTGTGTGTGTATATATATATATATATATGTATATATGTATATATATGTATATATGTATATATGTATATATGTATATATATGTATATATGTATATATATGTATATATGTATATGTATATATGTATATATATGTATATATGTATGTATATATGTGTATATGTATATATATGTATATATATATATATATTACGCACAGTATGCTGCTGACACACACACGCTTAATATACCACCCCCGCACTTACCTTGTTCTATCCGCTCTGCAGTCTTCTGACATGGGGCGGCACTAATCACGTGGTGCGCGTCCCAGCCGGCCAAACGTTTAGTGGGAGGGAGGATGGGCTTTCGGCCGGATCAGCAGGCCAACGAGAAGATGGACGGTCCTGGGGAAGGGGCCAGCCACAGAGTAAGTGAAATTAGGGCCGGCCCAAAATAATGTTTTTGGGTCCAGCCTGGGGGGCATCTGCCCGTCCCTGCTAGTGAGGCAGTTTTTGTTTCTGCAGATAAAACACTCTCCTTCCAAAACATATACCATAAACTACAATCAGTCATTCTTTACCAATTGTGTATTCTTTTACCCCTCCTCACCTTCTCTTCACTATTATTTTTTTTTTACCTTTTATATGGGTAAACTCAGTTTTTATTAGTTTGTTATTCTATTCCAAAGCAAGATCATACTGTTCATCATCCAAACCCCTCCCGCATACGTTTTTTTTTATTATCATTATTCTTCATACAATATTCCATTTTTAATTCAGACCTTGTTTGCTTTGAAGCCCAACAAAAATGTTTCAGTGTGATTGCAGTGCTTAAAGTAAAACAAGTTGCTTATTATTGCTGTACATAAACCTTTCTCATTCTCCACAGCCCTCCCCCTCCATTGTCTCCTTGGATAGTAACAGTGAGTGATGGATCTCTACCTTATGCATGAACACTGTTGCTATAGCACCTGCTCTGTCTTGCTTGCATGCTGCGCAAATGATCCCTTCTGTGGACAGGTCCATGCTCTCTGCAGCACAGTAACTTCCTAAGCCAACATTCTTGTCCTTTATAACCTTGAATTTCATATTTAAAGTAACAGAGCAACGTTATTTTCCGCTTTTACTAAACCCCTCTGTATATAGCTTTTGACAGATCTGTCTCCACACTGCTGCTATAGTTACTACAGTCCCTCTTCACTGCTATACTTACATAGACCACATTGTTTACATGTAAAAGCCAAGGATTTTTATTAGCCAGTTGAAAAAGAAATACCTTGTGTGCATAGTTATTGTTGCCTGTTAGGTTGAAAGTGTAAAAACTTGATTTGCTCCGGTGTTGCTGGAGGATTATTAAAACAAATGCATGAGAAATGCATTTTCAAACATCGTTGCTCACTAAATCCGTGCAATATAGGAAGCCCCAGCAACATATATTTCTTACTATTTAGACCTTTCCCTATTCTGTTTTCTACAAATGATGTTTAATCTTAGCTTCTCCCACTTAAAATAAAAGGTGTTTTTTGTTCAGAATTGCATTTGCAGTGTATTTTACAGAACAGTATGAGAATTAGCAAAAAATATTAACTAAAAATGGGGTACTCATAAAGAACCACTAAAATTAAAATGTTCAGATATGAACCATGGAGGTTAAATTCATGTTAACCTGACATTCCACTGCAGCTCAGTATTACCTTCACACTCACACAATGATAGGAAGCTGCATCACTTGCCATCTCTTTGAGGCAATGTCCTGATGGGACCTGATACAGGTCAAAATGCTGAGAATGTTACAGCAGCTCAAGTTCCATCACTAGTCTTCTCTATGTATGAATCAACCAATGTACACACTGCATTTCCACAGACGGAAGTCTACCATGCTGTCAATCACTGTCTATTTACAGTTGCACCTCCCTCCAAACATAACCTTAATTATGTTACCTTGTGTCCATCACATTTAGTTTGATAACATGTTTATTATTTACTTTTTTTTCTTCTATTATTTTTGTACTGGTCATGCAAACCTGTTTATGCTGTTTATACAGGTTCTATTATCCTGAATTATTGGTAGCTTTCTGTAACTTCGAGTGCCATACCAAAAATATACTAAATTACATTTTGAAATGTCCACCGTCTTTCCTTACAATGCCATAGACCTTATATCCTCATTAAATAGTTTAGTAGTGCTTCTCACAATGACTGCAAGAAGCACTAAATGAGCATGTATGTGTGTTTTGACATGATCACCAAACACCAGCAATGATTTACTTTTCAATACGTATTTCTGGTTCTCTGTACTTTTTGGATAACTGGATTCCCGATAAAATATATAAATCCCATATCTGTAATTCATTGCATTGGTAAGTACAGTAAAATGTGCTGTATTTCATATGTTAAATACATTGCATTCCTTTCTTAAAAGAATGTTCTTCCATATCATTGTCACACTTTAAGGAGATCTATTTAATTTATTAAACATTTTTGCGCCCCTCACCCTAATTTAAAACTTTTTTTGCCTATTGAAAAATAACTTTAGCTGCCAAAGGGACAGGTTATGCATGGCAGAGCACAAAACTGTGTAGGTTAAAGATTACCTGAACACTGTTCTCCTTAACCTTCCTTACTATAAATAAGGTCAAATCTATTCTCAGGGTTAGAAAAATATCCATGAAGTTCACCAGCCAGAAGGAAAATCTACTAATTGTAGTTTTTACTTCCACTTCAGTTATTAATTTATAGTCGTGGAAACCTTTACTTAACTTTTGTTATGATTGTGCAAGTTGGCAGAAAACTGTTTATAATACATGGAATGAGACCCAAATAGTGTTTTCCCTGGACAATTCTGTTGTCCCTTTCTTTGTCTTTTACAAAACTACTGTATATTACAAATTAATAAAATAGTTTTCAATCATGTTAGTATTAAGTATAAATGCCTGGTTAGTCATGTTTTAATGAAAAGTAATGTTCACCTTGTAGCCAACAGTAATTAAAAAGAAACCCCTTTAAATTAAATTCCAACCGAACATGAAATTGAAGCACTCTCCTCTCCTCCAACTTTCATAATAGAGGTGGTCTGGTGTCCCATTTGTGTGTTAGACCACCAGTGCCTCTAACCATCACTTCTGCTCCTGTGAAGGGGAAAAACATTTTAAATTCCTGGTACCTCACTGATGCAGCAGCAACGGTCCAATCATTGGTTGGAGTGCTAGACTTTTTCCTTTTTTAGATTTCCAGTGGCTTTGGTCTGGTGAGTATCTGATAAGCGGTTGGAGATCTCTGACTCAGACCTAAGCTGTACTGCATGTTGTGGTTACCATAAAGCAGATTCCAGAACAGTGTGAAAACAGATCATGCTCTACTGTCCCTGCCTCATTATTCTCTTTAGTGAAGTGTGTGTGCTCTGCTCCAACTTCTCTCCATGCATATTAGTGACAGCTGAGATTATCATTTTTTTCCCTCTGTTCAGCTGTCAAAAAAATAAATGTGAGAGAGCCAAATTCCAAGGAAGTCTTGAACACCTAGCCTCACAGTCATACCTTGTTCTCAGAATTAGGCTAACTTAGAATTTCTAAATAAAATAGTACATATGAAAAGAGGTTTAATAAGTAAACATACAATGTATGCAAAGCCTCAACAGATTTATTTTATATTGTAAGGAGATAGGTGCCAGTTTAGCTCTTTGTACATTTGTAATGAAGGGTGGGACAGTCTCTTTACCATTTATTTTTCTTTAATGTTCCATTTTAACACTCTATTGTTACACCAGCTAGTTTGAGGTAAATACTCAAATACTACCATAGATTACAAAGACCTGGTTGCTGATGTAAGCATGTATGTGCTGCATGCTAGCACTATATTCCATGTTTGGAACATACAACACTTGACTAATAGAAGATACCTAAGCTATGAAACACCCACACAAACATCCAAGCCCTTCCCTTAAAATACAACTTCTTATGTAGGATAGATGGAAAGCCCTCTGTCACTAGAGTGGAAAAGAAATCCATATAAAAAATACTTAAAATTGTCTACACTTCCATATGGACCATGCCACAATGCTTTAATAAATGGAAATATGAGATCGATAAATAGAAATGAATAGGGACATAAATTTATGTTCCAGCTCTGCTCTCATCATTTCATTATTTTGGAAATCACACCAGAACATACCAAAGAGTTTATATTTTGACAAGTCTTTTCCTTATTGTTAATCAAGACTTACATAAAGCTGGGACATACAAGGTAGAAAAAATAAATAGACATGAAACAAATGGCAAGGAGAGCACTGCTGATGAGTGCTTATATTCTAGTTGGAAGCGGGCACAGCTAACCAAGAGCTGAGTGTGTGGCTCAGAGTGGAGGTTGTGGGAGTTGACAGTTGCTTTAGTGTGGTCAGTATTGGGGTGAGTGGGGTAAGCTGTACTAATGATATGTGTTTTCAGAGAACGTAAAAGATTTGTGTCAGAATGGTAGGGAATTGAGAAATGTGTAACGTGCGTAGTGGCAAGGGAGAAGTCATGTATTGCGGGTTTGAGAGGTGGTTACCAGAAATAAGGCACGACGCAGGTCAGAGGTAAATTGAAGAGTATTAACGTATATTGAGATGAAATTTGAGATATACAAAGGGGCGGTGGTGTTGAGGCCTTTTGTAGATGAGGATGAGCAATTTGAATTGGATAGTGGAGGACACAAGGGGCCAGTTTGTGGATTTGCAAAGTGGTGGAGTAGCTAGAGGTCAGTCTTGCTGCTGCATTGTAGCGGGGACAAATGGGTGAGCGGAATGCCAGATTAGTGAAGGTTACAGTAGTCAAGGCAGGATATGAGAGTGCATTAGAGTTTTAACAGCATCCTGGGTATGAAAAGGGCATTTTCTGGCAATATTTCTAAGTGACAGGACTGAGAGAGAGACTGGATTTGAGGGATAAAGTAAATGTCGTAGTCAAGTGTGACACCAAGGCAGCGTGCCTGGGAGACTGAGAATATTGTGGTGTTAATGACGGTGAGGGACATTTGAGGTGAGGTGGAGAAGGAAAGATAATGAGCTCTGTTTTGGCATTGTTGAGCTTTAGATAGTGTTGAGATATCCATATGGGGTGACTTGTTTGAAAGTTTGGTTTCTGCCAAATCAATGAACTCATAATATGGTGCCTTCTACATAGCTCACAGTGTGAACAATGGGCAAAAGTGTGTTTCTTGTTTTTTATTGTTTGTTTACAATAAATAAGGTTTAATATGCAAAATGTAAAATGTGGTCAGTTACGTTGAATTTCATTTACTCCATTTCTGTTGTAGATGAATACAAATCCAAGAAATCCTGCCACATGCCTTTGTTTTAGATACTATTAAACATGTCTCCACAAATGCAAAAAAGAAATTATCTTACTAAGGCGCAGTAATAATTAGGCAATTATATATATATAGATTGAGCTGCTGACTGCAAAACTCCTCTCTTTTTGAATAAATACGATTTATTTTCTACTTATCGCTGTATAAAAGAATAGTTTTGTTTAGTTGTGCCTTGGGACAGATGGGTAATTTTTTAGCGCTGCAGTTTGTTTTGTTTGTGTTTCTATTAAACATGTCTTCTTTAATGAAAGTGGTGGTTCTAAATAGATATGAGGGAGGTATAAACATGAGGTATATTATTATTTCATTCAGTATTACAGAGACTTTAATTTCATTTTTGAACTAGCTTGTTTACTTCTTATTTCTCATCCACTTTTTATTTTGATCTTTGTTATGTAAATTTTGGAATACACCTGATGTTAAAACAGGTGAACGCATCTTTTCTTGGAAGACCCCTAAAAAATGGATCAGTGGGAATTATGTATTTATGCTACTTTCTGCATCCACAGGGCCAAGTGAGTCAGAATCCGTGACGTCTGCAGTGACATAGTGACTGCAGCATTTGCTTTTGAGTTCAAGCTTCTCATGACATATTTCAGTCAAACAGCATTGCTGCACGATCAGTGTGTTTTTGTGCTACAATACTTTAAAAAATGTTCACATGCATTCTGCAGAACTGAAATAGACGCCTCACTCTGTAATAAGTAACGAAGTGTCAACTCCTCTTTGGACCTTTACTTTGCAGTTGTTCTTGTAGACTTGTGAAACCACAAGTCTGTGTTTATCAGACACATCATAAGAAACAATATTATGGAATACCAATGCTTGTCTATGTCAAAGATTTTGTTATATTTCGTGTCAAGCTTAATTGCTTAATTTATGATGACTCAAAAATCTATTATCCTGGTGCCTCTTTTCTACACCCACATGACTGTACTCCCGTTTCTCTTCACTATACCTGTCCTCTGCCGTGCTTCACCACTACTGTCTCTGTTAATTGACTGGCATATCTGTTCTGGAATCCATTATTATGAACAACCCCCTCAATAATAGAGCATAAAATGGAGTAATGCATTCACTAAACATGGATCCAATATATAAAGCATATAACACAGGCAATGGAAGAGACCTATATAAATGTAAACTTCTTCAGAAATTGATAATATTGTAAAAAAAGCTGTCCACAACTCACCGATAACTGATCTAAAATAGGCAGGCTAATGCATTTCATTACAACAAAGTAACTTCATCAGAGGGAACCAGATTTCCCTCTGATGAAGTTATTTGGTTATGAAACGCGTAGGTTATTTTACTATCTTAGTGAACCTATTCTGAATTGTGATCTGCAAGCGATTCCACGAGGCAATTGGATTACTATCATATACAGCCTTTTGAATCCTATTTCTGATTTATATATAAGTGTGTTGTTCGGACAATTTCAAATCATGAGCCCGACAATCCATTGGAGTTATGAACAGAGGATACATCTCGCTGTTGCTGGCCAGCTAGTCTCATCATTTCAAATATGCACATGGATTTTATCAGTGCTGGGAGCATTTTTTCAGTGAGGACAGGGTCTACACTACGGGTCTTTCTGTGACTCAAAGGTTTATTTACATTGGATATCGGCGTAATAGGGATCTGAGTGAATTTACCGGCATGACACAGGGGAAAAAAACGTACGGCAGCTCTTACCTGAGTGGCCCCCGCTGTTTCGTACATCTTTACTTACTACCTTCCATATGCACTTTAAGACAATTGCTCCTGTCATATTTGTTTACCACTAGCCTGCCTATTTTAGATCAGTTATCTGTGAGCCCCTTGGACAGATTTTTTACAATGCTATCAATTTCCGGAGAAGTTTACATTTATATAGGTCTCTTCCATTGCCTGTGTTATACACTTTCCTATATTGGATCCATCTACTCCTATTTTTTTTTTTTTTTGTCTGGTTTGATACATTTATATCAACCTTCGCTTGGGATAAAGATTGTTGCTACTTTGAACTGAATGCCTTTTTTTCTGTGGGCCCACAGTGATATACCAACAAGGATTTCCTAGGTATTCCATAATTATTTGGTAGCATTCTATCCCTTTCAGTTTTATTATAACGTAATCCAGACTGTTTTTATATGTTATCTTTTTAGCTTGTTTTAGTTTTGATTCGCTATATATCTTTGTATTCATTTGATACAATAAATTATTATTATTTTTATATTTATTCGACTGTGTGAGACTATACTTTAATTAATCATCCAGGATGTCAATATTTATAGATGTTTTTAGCGCTGCATTTTTTGTTTTTGTTTATTTCCAAAGACGTCCCTAAACTTTTCGTACTGCACATTATCTGACCATGTTAAGTTTCACCCTCGGTATTTCATGTGATTTTTGATATTAAAGTACATCCGTTTTAACTGGAATTTTCACTGGAAACAAATGCTGTCATCAACAGCTGGGTTCTGGATATGAGACCATGCACTGTATTGAGGTAGTGTTTAGAGGCTGCACCTCTGCACAAAGCTGGTTATAGTGATTATAGATGTATATGATGTTTCTGAGCTTTTGAGTGTGTCTACCTTTTTATTTTCATAGTTGTTAGTGAGTATGTTGTAGTGAAAGCTTTGTTGTTTGACCTGTTTTTTTTATGTTGCTCTGTATAGTTGTCCTATGGCCCAGACCAGTTTGATTTCATTAAGACATTTGTTTAAACGGTGTGGGTTTTTCTTTTGTTTGTTTAGCCATGCTTTATGGTCCTCTATACAAACATTTCTAATTGCATTGATTCCACTTGGCAAGGGTTTTTTCATTATGAATGAACTGTAATGCAGGTAATAAAGAAAAAAGGTTGTCCTTTGCTAACCCAGATTCATTGTCCTAAAGCTTCCACGGTGTCTGGCAGACTGGTAGAGATTAACTATGTACAAATCCTTAAATGCAGAGGTTGGTGCTGCTGGCTTTATAGACAGATCAGGAGAAATAAGTATCACCCTACTGGGATGTAAAGAAAAACTTCTGTTTACGTATAGATAACCTTACTCAAAGTGAAGGTAGATTAGAATTTTAAGCATAGCTACAAATCCATTACCTGTGCCAGACCTTCAAGATTTCATGCCTCAAACTTTACATATGAATAAGGACAGCATCCTAATCAGTGGTGATGAATTTGGTGAAAGGCAGTAGATAGTGTTCAGATGTTAGCTGTGCCTCGCATTCTCTCTCCGATATACCTGTACTGGTATTGGTAATTTAAGTCTATTGTTGCTACAAACAGATGTTGGCATCAAAGTAGCTTTGTGAAAAGTGTGGGGCTTTTTTTTTTTTTTTTTTCTTTACCAATGCCTCCCAGAAGGCATAGCCTAGCTGCCAAAGACCATACTTTGCAATTGTCTGTCTTTTTTTGGTGGTGGTAATTATGTCATAGTGTTAATCCCAATGAAAGAGTTAATTAATCTCCTCCTTTATTATCTTTCCCGTCATTTCCCTGACCTAGGACATTGTAATAAGATTTTATCTGCCTCACAATCACGTCTTGCCTTTCATTTGATGAAGTGGCGGTTACCCCCATACATACCTTTTGCCTGCAGCCATGGTGACGCACACTAGATGCCTGTCCGCTGTCATGGAGACCCTTTTCTGTCCAAAGGATGCAACTCAAGTGCTATTTATTGCAAGAAGAGCTCTTGTTAAGAAGAGGCAGCACGATCCTCTTTTGGCCAAAAACAAAACTACATTAACTCTTAAGCTCCTGCCAAAATGGGTCACACAAAATCATAATAACCCTTATGTTCATATAATTAAGGACTTCTAATGCAACGCTAGGTGTTCATTATACATTGAGCATTTGTATTCTGAAATGTGGTATTGCTAGATGAGTTATTCCTAGCCAGATGAAAAAATGAATAAGGTAACTGGAGAAATGTTTTAAAAGTTATAGTTGACATATAATACACAGTGCAAAAGTACATATCGGCTATGGTTTATTTTAAGAAAACTATTTTGCATCTGTTCCTTTGGGACCTCATGCTGAATTGAATCACCCTCTTTGTGTTAACTAATTCACGTGCCAGATAGGCTTGGTCTTTTGTTTTATAAATGCTACATTTAAAGCAGATTGTTTGGCTTACAGTAATGCTGATTAAATTTGGTTGTGATTGCTGTTTGATAACTGAGGGAGTAAATGAAGACTTTCTAAGCATGTCCGCTCTGAACTGAATCTTCGTGGTGGCAGAGATGTTTGGTTAATAGTGAGTGTAAGAGAGAATTTTGTGGGAATTTTAGACCGTCTTAAGCTCTTGAAATACTACATCAATTCTAGTGGGTGGTTTTATCAGGTTGGTAAATCTGGGAGAGTGAATGAACTGCACTGAGCCAGCTAATCAGTACAACTAGGCCAATGGGCAAGGACCTTTTCCTCAAGTGCAGTTCATTTCCCCCTGGTTAGTCACGAGGACAGACAGTATGTGATTCTCTGATAACTGCATATGCCAACACAGGTTTGGTTCATCAATGGGGTAGCTGCCACTGCTAGCAATATCCTGTCTCGCACAATCACACAAACATGCTCTACATCAGAAATGAGAACCTTTAATACATTTTCTGTATTTACAGTAATAGACAGAAGGCACACTGTGCCATCCATAGAACTAAATGTTTACAATAAATTATTCCTATTTTTTGTGTGGGAGAAGGTGGATCCAGTCACATGTAATATATAGCTGTTCACAGTGGTCAAAGTAGACAATTCAAAGTGGTAGTATGAAAAATGTAATGGGTACGGAAGTGAATGGAATTTGATGAAGGCAGTAAGAGAAGTGATAGTATGGCATACCGCCACTTCGGCCACTGCCTGTTCATTAAAATCACAAAGTTAAACAGACATCCGCTGTACCACCTGCTTGATATGTCCACATATGGAGATCACAGCAACGCAACAGGTTTATAAATAGTAGAATGAGTCTGGGGGGAGCTGGGTAAAGGAAAAGAAACCCTCCAAATGGATCAAGTGAATGATTTTTAATTTTAATAAAAATATAGTAATACTCACAATTTGTAGAAAAGCATTGGATGTTGCAGTATTTAAGTCTGCTCTTCACCACATGAAAGAAAAGACTCAATCTATTAGGGACAGTCTCCCAGCTAAGCATTTCTGGAGTGAATATCTCTTCCACAGGCTTTCAAAAGATGTGTATGAGATACAGAATATATAATCTCCTAAAAACCAGAATATATTGTGTGCATTCTTAAAACATGTGTCTGGGAGACTGTTTCTAATAGATCGTCTTTGCTTTTACTTTGATGTGGTGAAGAGCAGTCTTAAATGGTCTGTCAAATGCTTTTCTACAAATTGCATTATTCCTATGTCTTTATTAAAATGAGGGGGGGGGGAACAACTAATTTGATCTATTGGGATTGTTTCCTTTCATCCATTCAACACACTCTAGACTTCTAAGATTAAGTTTAGCCAACCTGATTTCACTATAGAAAAATGCACCATGAATGAATGGACTCTGTAACTGAGCTGAAGCAACATGGACCTTCGTAGGATGGGACCAGTCAAAATCACAAGGTGACAAGCCGCTTACACAGCTATGGCATTATATTGCAGAAGAGCTAGCCAGGTTCCACTAGACCCAGTAATATTTGTGAGCACATCTGTATTTGCAATTTTAAAGAGGTAGTGCAGTTGAGAAAAATATGTGAGTAAAGGGGTGTTTGTCATTAGCCTTGGTAAACTAGTAAACTAAGATACAGGTTGTGCATTGATGAGCCTGTCCCTAAGCACACCCATCAGACATGCCACAAGTGATTTAATCAGTGCACCAGTACAGTGAACAACACAATGCTTGGTGTGAACAGAAGTGCATCATCTATGTATCATCTATACATGCATAGGCAACGTTTCAATTTAGGTCACACTCTGTGCTGGAAAGAATAAAGGTGTAAATTTGCATGTTTAAATAGCTGCCATAAAAAGTATCACCTGTAATGTAAATTAATTTTCTATTCTTCTAAATCTGTTGCTGATTTAACATTCACTATGATAAGCACACCACATAATCTGAGGCTGTAGTGTAATTTATTTTTTATGTGCCACAATTCCCACAATCTGTCTGGATGCAAATAATTACACTTTGTTTGTAATTGTGCTGTATTTTACTTATGCTTTTTTGTCTCATTCAGTTTCCAGAATGTGGATTCTATGGGATGTGCGACAAGATCCTATTGTTCCGTCATGACCCAACCTCGGAAAACATTCTGCAGCTGGTGAAATCTGAGGCAGACATTCAAGAGGGAGATCTCATTGAAGTGGTGCTGTCAGGTATAATCCCCACTCTTACCTTGTCTCTGCAGTTGTTTATGCATGCAGTGGTATAGTGTCTATTATCCGGAAGCTCATTGTCCAGGAGTTTCCAACAGCCAGAAAGAGAAAAAAAAAAGTTACATAATTGCTTCTGTTTCAGACATGATCACCAAGTGCCTTTTACCACAGTTACTTTGAGGGATCACGGTTAAGCATTTTATTGAGGAGCGGAATTTTTAAATGCATTCCATAAAGAATGTCCCATACCTGTGTGTGTGTATATGTATGTGTATGTATGTATGTATGTATATATATATATATATATATATATATATATATATATATATATATATATATATATATATATATGTGTATGTATGTGTGTGTGTATATATACTTCTCTTGTGGGGAGGGCAGCCTCTCCCTAAAACCAGTGATAATCCGGTATTGCCGCAGTTTACAAGAAACCTGGCCCTCCCCTTCCATCATAAGTTCTGTTAAATGAAATATTTGTTACCCTTATATTGTCAACTGAGAAAAGTATACCTATAATTTTTTCAAAAATATATATATATTTTAAAGTAAAGTAGGTGCTTTGTTTTGGGGGTGTTGTTTTTGTTTAACGATTTTATATAAAAAAAGGTCAGTTTTAAGCCCTACTTATTTGTCTTTCTGCTTTAATTAAATTTCTCTTGAATTAAAAGCAAACAAAACACAAATGTTCATATAATGTGTGGAAATAACTGGTACATTATTGTTCTGCTACACAGTATTGAGACAGGAAGCATTACATGCATGCAAGTGTACAGTGATTCATAAAGGCTCTTTTATGTTTGTTATGATGCTGTCAGTATCAAATCAATTATGTAGCCTCTGGGCTTTGTCACAGCATTCGCTTTACATGATTCTGAGACCGCTGTAATGTTTAAAGTTTAAAGTTTAATTTCCTATCATACTGCAATCATTGTGAAAGCATAGTGACAAAATGCACTTCTGTGTTTTTCTGTTCTTTGAAGAGCTAAGCCTTAAATAGAAGTGGAAAGCCTGAATTTGAGCTCATACATCTGGTGATTTATATATAAATAATATTAGAGATAATGTACAGCAAATTATTTGTATTTTCGGTGTTCTCTATATACCTGTACAGTACTACTACTTCCATGATCTGAGAACCTCACTTGACACAATTCTAGGGGCAGTACCTTAATGTGTGTTTTTCATCTCATTATACATTTGTGGGGGACTTCTATTTATGCACACTGCTAGTTTATCTTCTCTACAGCACCACAGACCATAACCATGGTCTTCTCTGCCTTTTGGCTAAGATCAGGTGTAGATGCCCATGCACGCAGTGATGGGCTTAAAGGCGCCCCCTGTAGGCGATGGGTCGTCATCTGGTCCTCTGGCCAAGAGGCCGGCTGCCTGGAGCCAGAGGTGCTACATGCCCCCGGTGCTGTGTGAGCTGGGGGGTTGCCCAAAAATGCACAGTGAAGGAAGGCACCGCTGCACAGAGTAAGGCACTTTGGACTATGCACCTTTAATTTTCAGGCAACGCAATTTTTCCTTTGCCCTAGCCTTGTGGCCGGGTGCAAGGACAATTTTTATATTCCGTCTGAAAGGCTGGGGTCTTATGGCACCTATTTATTAGAACACATAGCACTTGGCACTGAAGCACTTTTTTCACCTTTTTGATTTAATGTTTATTTTTTGCATGTTTGTAGGGGTTTGGGTATAGACCCTTATGGCGACCCTCTCTCCCCAAGTTATCTGAGACACCCTTCTTCTGGGGGGAGCTGAAGAACCAGTCCTCCGGGGAAGCTTTGGCCAACCCTGGGCTAATGGGACCCTCCGTAGCTTCGGCAAAGGAGGGCCTGAAGATTTCCTTTTTTCCCCCCTCTGGGGCCTTCTGGCTCGTAGGGGATGGGATAGCACAGGGCCCTATCCCTTTTGGGAAGGGTCTAAAGCCCCAAGCCCCCAGCACATTATTGCACTGCACTGGGTGAAACCAGTGACACACCTTGGGCTTCAAAAAAACAGACCATAACCATATTTCACCTCCATGGTTTTGCAGAATTCTGATTGAGAAACAATTAAATGTCTGGATACTTTGCACTTTCATATAATGTCTTATTCAGTGTTTGTACCTGTCTTATTTTCCATGATACAAATAACTTGCTCATATAATACAAGCAACACATGATCATGGAGATTGTCTATGTGCCACACAGTTTTACATTGAAAGCTACTCTAGCACTGTCGTGTTAAGTAGTGTGAGTAAAGCCACAAATTGTGAATATAACTGTATTAGAGGTGGATCTGTCAAAATGACGCATCCAGTTATGATACCTCGTCCATGGGTAGAGATTCTGAAAACTTAATCTGTTGCTTGGGCAAGGTGAACTTATCAGTATGATCAATGGCTGTTAATGAAGATCAATCAGAACATGACAAAACTCTTTACTAAGTTGCACCTGCTCTCCCCGAAGGGACAGTAGAAGACACACAGGCCGATGCCTCCAACCAAAATCGCTGGACTACCAGACAGTCCGACAACATGTGCCAGAAAGCGCTGTCACACAAACCACATTTCTGGCATTTAGTGTCTGCTCGAACACCCATCCTGACTATAGAGACCGGGGATAGGTACACCCTATGAAACACAAAGGCATCTCTGTCCATTGAGACCCGAGGAAGATGTATATTATTTAAATAGGAGTCAAGGAAGGAGTGGGTAAACAAAACTTTAGTCCCATACAGTGTCCTGTAGCAGCGCCGAAAGTTCTGGGCGATATGTTTGGTGTCAAAGTGTTTATAGCAGGAATGGCTCTTCTAGCTTACTCCCCCCCATGTCTGCTTTAGTATACTAGGAGTGCCAAGAGAATAGAATGAAATGTTTAGACATATCGTACAAATGGTCAGATCAAACTTGCTGAGAGTGGAGCCCATTGAGTCTGTCTTCCCTAGAAATATACCTATATTCTAAATCTCTACAAATTTCTTGATTTCAGCCAATCGCTTAATAAGTATGCACTAAGGAAGACTTTAAATACATCCCATAAGTGAGGCAGCTGAGGTGGAAGGCGATGGGGCCTGTTCAATTGCAAAGTGAGACATGAAGGCCTCTTTAGCAAAGGCCCCTGGTAAGCCGCCACTCCAGGAAGATTTCTGGATTGGTGTTATCAGCCCACTCAGAAGCCCTACAAATCTAAAATTACTTCTGTGTAGGCTGACATCTTCAGCTTCCATGCATTCACTTGCACCACCAGATCGGCCACATCGGGCAGCACAGTGGCTTAGTGGTTAGTACTTCTGCTTCACGGCACTGGGGTCATGATTTCGATTCCCAACCATGTTCTTATCTGTGTGGAGCTTGTATGTTCTCCCCGTGTTTGCATGGATCTCCTCCGGGTACTCCTGTTTCCTCCCACACTCCAAAAACATACTTGTGGATTAATTGCTACTATTACCTAGCTTCGCTCTCTCGCTCTCTTTCTCTTTGTCTCTTTGTCTGTCTGTGTATGTTAGGGAATTTAGACTGTAAGCTCCAATGGTGGCAGGGACCAATGTGAGTGAGTTCTTTGTACAGCACTGTGGAATTAATGGTGCCGATGATGATGATGATCTACCTTTATGGGAGCAGTGAAGTTCTCAAGCGCTGAGTTGCTGTGTTCCTCACAGACTCGATCACTCATCAGTTGCATATAGTGTCAGATGGATTCCCCGATCTTGTCCGTATCTCACAGTTTCGGAGGCAGTGAAGGCAAGGAGAACTTGTTGAAGGGACGTACTGTGCTCTCCAGTCATTGGCTGGAGCAGGGCTAGGAGGATAAAGTAGCATCTGTGGGAGTGGAGGTAGTGACATTTGAAGAACCTGCAAACTGCTCCAGTTTGGCAACTGTTGGAGCTTGATCTTCCCATTGTCAGCCACAGAGAAGATCTGGAGTACACAGGTGGCTGTCAAGGGCAACAGGTACAGGCACACAATGTATGTCTATGGCAGGAACAAAATTAGCAAGGCACGTTGCAGCTGTTAGAGGCCAGGCAGAGTGGTATAGGTACACTACCAAGCAGAGACACTAGATGACATTGTAACAAGGAGACTCTTTTGTGGCTGCATAAGAAAGCAGTGATCAAACATCGATTGCAGGGTAGTCAATTGTTGTCTTGTTCCAGGGTAGCCCCAGATTTTAGAAATACGTTGTGTGGGAGAGACTCAGTCCATGCTAGATGGAAATTTCTTCAAACCACACCTAGTAAGTTAGGAGGCAGTGATATCAGCGCTGGTCAGGCAGGAGTTGGTGAAATGCACTTGATCCCTCCACAACCTCACCAGTGAGCCAGAAAAGATGGCGGAGGGTAGGGCCAGGGAGTTTCACGAAAGCCAGCAAAATGGGATCGTCAGCAGATAGCAGACATGTCCACAGGCTTGTGTCTCCCTGCATTGTCAAGGGAAGGTTAATGTCAACATATAGGGCAAACTAAACAGCTGCCGGCACCCAGAGTATAGCGCAGTACGGACGGACAAGAAGAGAGTACCAGCCGGAGTGTCAACAGGCGGAGGCGAGATTGCCACCTGGAAGACTGGAGATGATGCGGTAAGCAAGAGAGCTCTGTGGAACCCGCTGCAAATGTTACAGGTAAGTGGTGCTACTGAACACGTGCTAGGTAGTCTCCTACCTTACTCAGGCTCGCAACAGTGTTGCCACTTGGACGTTCAAGAAGAGTGGAACTTCTACGGATGTTCTCCCAGCCGTTGTGGTTAACACTCCACTGACGCTGGAGGATAAACACACTGGCCTGGGGGGTATTCCACAGCTCTCGGCGGCTTCCCGCAATCGACATCACAGTTGGTGGGAGTCCGCTCAGTGTGTAAGGAAGTGAGCTTGTCGGCCGGTCTGTGATTTCCCCCACTCGGTCACGTAGGCCTGGCAACCCAGGGAGGCAGCAAACACAATGGAATCCCCACACAGCAGAGTGGGTGAGATGCCCTGTAGAGGGCTGTAAGGGCACTAGAAACAAGATGATTATTCGGATTTGGCAGGAGCAAATCAGACTTGCAGCCTACTCCATGCTGATCCGAGCCACGCCCCAATTGGATGACTTTTTGCTTAAAATATGATAGCATGGTAACTTATTAAAGCTCTCAATCTAAAGCATTGGAAAGAATGTGCTTATGACCGTTCTGAAATTCCACAATACCCAAAAGAGGTACATCGTCCCTGTTTTTTACATTTTCCAGTAGGTGCCTAGATTTAAGAGTAGCTTCTGAAATCTTATTTGTTTACATACATGACTTGGAAATCCCAGTATGTTAGTGGCATTCTAATTTGGAACATACATTGAAAGGAAATGCTGCTGGCACTCTGAGCAGATAATGGGGTCATAACATAGTCCAGCGGTAGCTTGAATGAGGTCAGTGACATTATGCTGAAACTCACTCCAGTCACAGACTCTGTGCTAATTAAAGCAGAGAAACCAACCAGTGTTTAATTACTCTGGTGTTTTTAAGTTTTTGCCTACAGCCTGTAAAACAAAAGAATTTCACTGCCAGCCAAGGGCACATTCACCTCTGTATTTTAATGACATATTTATACATAGCTGTGTACTGAACGCATTTTGTAAGTTGAGGAAATTTTGTTTGTTTTTTTTTTTTAAAAAATATTTTGACAGGTTTAATCTAAAACCTTTAGTCACAGTGACTACACAACCACTTCTCAATATATGTGCACCATCTCCAACTTTTTTAATGTACTTAATTCTTAAATTATGGGCCTTGTTTCATAACTGTCATAGATTTTGCAGTTTTAGCGCATTTTTATTCACTGTGAATAATTAACCACCATCATTTTGATGGTTTGATATAGTGTCAAAATATTCAGCACTACAATCCAGGAGAATAAATTTGAACAGCTCATAACAATAGAATAACAAAAATATACCAGACGAGAGGACATGGTTTGCTAGAGCTTACATTATAAGGAATATGTGGGAAATGAAACATCAGGCCAAAGTGCTTGTTTTGTGCAGTGTACCATATGTAGATATAAACTGTCAAGATCTAAATTTGTAGGATTTGATTACTTAGCTAGTTTCTATGTAAGCATAGAGAAGAAAAAAATGGTGGATGATATAACAAGGGCAAGGAGTTTGTGGTGTTAACCCTCGTTGATAGTGGTACTAAGTTGGTTTAGTAGTAAAGGTTGACGTTGGCGAATTAAAGGAACAAAGTTTAGAGTACTTGAACTGCTAATCTTCCCTGGTGATAGGTGTATTCTGGTCACAATTAATTCTTTGAAGGTTAGGGGTTTCTGATTGGATGCTGTGACAGGATGGACCGCCTATGCCACCCTGTCTGTTGTTGCTGGGGGCCGGCTGGGCTTACTGTACTACCGTACCCTTTCTTTATCCCAAATGCGCCCTTTAACCGCAGTAGGAGAGGCTTAAGCTGCTACCACCACGGGCCTCCTTACTGGCATCCAAAATCGGGTTTCTTCTGGGTAACTGTCGCTACTAGTTTATCCCCTTGCTGGAGGACCTGGGCTGGTACCCCTGACCTCTTCCTATAGATCAGGTTTGCTGTGGATGGATCTCCCCTGAACTATCGCACTGGGTAGCGGGCAGAGTAGTGGTACCGGAAAGCTGTGTCCAAACCTCAGAACAGCCGGGAGCGGATTAGATTTGGGTTTAATCTGTAGGTCACGGGAATTTAAGCATAGAGGAAGTTGTCAAGCAGGTCTTTGAAGCAAGTGATGTTTATTTAGCTTCAGTAGTCATAAGAAGGACAGTTCACATCTGTTTAAGGTACCAGTGATCAAGAGGTCAGAAGAAACAAGAATGATACATTTTAGTGTACATGGGCTCTCTTTTTATACAGTTTTAGAGACTAGTCTTGGCAGGTGGTAAGCCAGCCCCCTGGTCAGATGGCTCTGCACAGACTGTAATATTTCATTGAAAGATTAACATCAGGATGTGAGATATTCTTTAAACATGGATTTTAAATGCATTTTATACTTAACAAAATTTGCAATAATCTGTGATATCCTAAATAACATTGATCAGAGATTTACTTTCACTTTAACAAGGGTACGACTCCCTGCCGGGCCTTCAGGCCAGAGCAGGCATGCGACACTTCACATCAAAAGACTTTGTTAGCATTTCCTTCTATCAGCAAAACAGACTCCCTCCCCACATATATGTCTAATTGGAGATTTCTTCTTGCAAAGTTACAAAACCGCAAACAAGACATTTAAATACATGACACATCCCACTGTAACAGGATAAGTGCATTTGCAATTATACATTGGTGCCTGCACCAATAATTGAAATACACTTCTACAATAAATTATTTCTACATGATCCAGCCACAGATGCATTAGTACTGACCTCATTATACATGCTGCATTCTTTGAGGCAGGCGTGGCAGGTGGTAAAAGCGTCGACAATAGCATTTAACAGACGAGTCCGCATTAGTAGGGAGATTAGAGATGTAAGAGTGTGCAACATTGTGGATGGGTTTGTTTGGGTATACACTACAGGAAATTGTATTAATTAGCACTTTAGTCACCGACAGGGGGAAAAAAAAAAAAAGTCCAGATCAGCATGCCGATTCATGTGTACACACTATAGACCATTTCCTTCAGATCTTTGCTCATCACCTGTCATAACCATTGGCTGGTAGTCCAGGCAAGGCAAAGTGACAGCTGTGCGATACAACCCCCTCAATTAGCCCCCCCAGGCCCATTTGGAAATTTTCACTTTTAAAATGATGTGATATGTGATGGGTGGCGAGGACCTCCATCACCTCCCCCAAATGTAAACGGAACATGATTGACAAACACAGGTCATGTTAATAGGTAGTAGTTTAGGTAATTGCCACCTGTCCCATTGGTTCTGGAGTAGGTGAAATAATCCCAACAAGGTGCTGATCTACTCACTTTCTGCTGTTTTGCAGTGGCCCTGGTGTCTCAAACCATGGACATTGATCCACCATCAAAAAAAAAGGCAAACAAAAATACAGTGTCGTGAACATAGAGAGCTTGCAGTTATTTATAACGGATAATTCATAACTGCAGTGTAAATAGGTTATATCAAATAAATCCATTGATAAGTTTAAAGTGTAAAATTTAAAGACAGAGTCTGATGTAAATGTGTTTGATGGCTTTGCACATCCCAGTGTGAGAAGATAACCATGCCACCTCTACCAGCTTCAAAGATCTCTTACTGTTAGTCTTAGACATTTGAATAGACTTTGTGGGGCCGATCACAGCTGGAGATCCTGGTAGGCAGCATGTTAAAGCCTATACAGGTATATAGAAATATAAGGTGCCAAAGGAAAATTCCTTCATAGTTCATATTTTGGGGAATCCAGGTGCCACTACATACTGAGGAGGAAAAATCACACCAGGGTTGTAAATGACAGGTACGGGTGGTATCCGTGAACAGCTAAAATCACATATCTTTGGAAAAGGTATGTCACGTTGTCATAATTCCATCATGTTTGGTATTTAAATGTACAGGAGATTATGACTGGTTTATTGAATGGGGAGTTATGTCGCTGGGATATATCTGTGAAAAGCTAAGACAGGTCAACACTTAGGAATCGTTTTGAACAGGCCTTAGGTGACACCCAGCATTAAACACTGCCCCTGTGAAGACCATCCCATTTCATTTTGCTTACAAAACCTGTGTTGGGAAGGGGCAAGTGTCAGTTTCTTGGGGAATCAATCTAATTGAAGGACTGTCCACCTTTTCTGCCTACCCCCAGGCATACAGATTATGATAAGTAAGTTATGCTCTCTACTGTTGTTCCTTTGTTTTTATAACGGTTTGCCATTATTTATTTCTATGTCAAATCTTTATCTAATTCTTTTTATTATCTGTAAGCATTGTACTTTTTGTTTATTAAATCTAAAATGTAATAGTTCTGTCCTTATTGCTCTAAACAAATTCATTGCCTGTTTAGAAGAGATAGATTGCTCAACCAAGTTAACCCTTGAAATATCTGTGTGTGATTTGTTGATACATTTGATTAACAAGCTGTGTGTGCTTGTATTTACATTTGTGTAACAGTCTGGAGGTGTGAAGAGGTAACCCTTTGTGTGCTGGAGTGGGTCTTGCTAGTTTGTGGATAACTAGAAGCCTGTGTGCCAGTGTGGGACAGTGTATTGGGATCCTATTGCCCGTATTCAATAGGTGGTGGCAAACCTGAAGTGTCCAGGGGTGTGAGAGCGTTGTGTTTGGGGGTGATTCCGTAGGTCTATAACCTGTGTGATAGGTAGAGAGAGACTGCGGGCTGAAATCGTGTGTGACCTCATGCAGCGTACACCCCAAAGTCACGGCAGCTGGGAGCGTGTTCGTGACAAACAGCAAGAAAACCATATAGATGACACAGGTCTTCACCATACAACTTCCATCATGTTGTTGATTGAAAGATGGTATAATAATGTCCAGTACAGGATTAAGTGCTTTGCAGGGGCGTCTTATAACAGGTGCTCTGCTGTCTGTTTACAGTTTTGTCTCTCCAACAATTCTTTGGGGCAGGCAGCCTTGCAGCTCTCTACACTGCCCTTCGCTGCTCTGCCCACTTCTGTGCAGCTAAACACCGGTCCAATCTCGGAATGCAGGTCATAGGCGACCACCTCGTAGAGCACACACTCGCGTTCCCCGATATAAGGCAGCCCCCCCCCGGGTCACCATCTGCCACAGAGTGACAGCAAATTAATAAATGTCTGCCTTGACAGTGACAGGCTCCCCTCTGAGATGCTATGGTGGGTGTAGGTGCCCCCTAATTGACTGAGTTGGGTGCAGCAGGGGTTTCCCCCATGTTCTCCATCCTGCAGCCTCTGCGAGCAGTCGAAGTCTCCTATCTTTTCACCTGGGACTAGTAGCCCGTTTGATCCCGTTCTTGCTGCATAAACCCTTGCAGCACGTTTGGACCCCTGGGGACCAGCTGTGTGTGTGTATATTACAATTGGCACACCGGGGTTTGAAAATATTTTTGTTAGCGCACTGATACAAATAGGTTGCTGACCCCTGCTCTATTGTATACTACTGCCAGATCCTGTTTATCCAGTAGGTTGATTAGGCTGCATCTTAGGGCGCGAGGCCTAAATGAAAAAAGGCTTCTTATACAATGTTCTACCAAATAGTAGGTGGGGTGAAAATTAAGTTCTATAGTAACTAAAAAGTAAGAAATCAGCACACAAATAATTTTGAACCAAAAAAAACATGATTTTTGAAATAGGGCATAAGAAGAATTGTAGTTAAAAACAAAAAATATGGCCACAGTTGCTTTTCCCGTGCTATGTCACTGGTAGAGCCCTGGTGCCGAAACTGTTAGCCTTGTATGGTAAAAAGAGGAGCCCCTGTGTGCCTGGTAAGCTAAGGATTCAAGTGCAAGCCAAGGATGGGCACCTGTTGACTATAATTGTTATGGGCTACAGCCAAAATGTGGTTACTCTAGCCACATAAACCTTTTTTCTGTGCAAACTTGTGATCAGCAAATTTTGTTTTATTTACAAACTCGGGTTTGTGTAGGTACCTCAAAAGTCTAAATAATTTGTTGATCAACTTCACCAGTGTTAGAAATGAGTAAATCACCTGGTAGATCAATTATTTTGTAAATATAAATAAGGTTCTACAGCATGCCGAAGACTTTCCCCCAAAAAATAATAATTTAAAATTAATACAAAAAGTCTTCCAACGGAGTCTGAAATATGATCATAGAGCGGCTCAAGGCATTGAACATCTTTCCTGAGCTCAGTGCAGTCCCTTGTACAGAAGTGGATAAAGTTTGAAACTACATACACACTGCCTACATCAAGCCTAAACTGGGAATGGGAAAATATTACTCCATCACGATGTTAATCGTTAATGGCACACTTGCCAACTTTGCAAGTTTGCCTGCGGGAGATGCGGGGGGGCAGGTAGGCATGCGGAGGTGGGGCTCGGCGAATCATATCACTTGGTCTTGCCCCCTAAACACACATCATCAGTTCTAGCCTATTATGGTAGGGGGCGGGCCACAATGAGGCATTATTTGCGTCATAAGTCCTGCCCCCAGCGTGTGTCCAGGAACCGGGAGGTTGCCCTGCTATGTTGGGAGTACATGAGGATTATCAGAAATTTGTGAGTCTCCCAGACATTCCGGGAGAGTAGGTATCTATGGTTAATAGAGACTTAACCTCAAACCAAAATACTGACTTTTTTTATTTTTATTTGTCTTTTGTTTATCTTTATTTTGGATTATGGGAAAATGCTCTGTGGAGATGAATGTGTGACTCATAAATAAAGAGTCTCATTCTAACAACGAGACTCTAGCTGTGAATATAAGCATGTAAAAGCTATGGAGACTGAATGCTTTTTCAAGAAACAAAATATATATATATATATATATATATATATATATATATATATATATATATATATATATATATATATATATATATATATATATATGTGTGTGTAATTGTTTGTGTTTATAAGTTTATCAGCAACATTCTCCTCTCTCCTGCTGACCTGGTCTTTTCTCAGAGAGGCAGCATGTTGTTCTCCAGGCAACATTCTACCTGTGGGACATCTAAATAGGTTAATTTTTAGCATGGAGTGTAACTTCTAAGCTTCCTAAAACCAAATTTTCAGGGTTTTGGGTGGAATTGCTCTCTTTTATAACGTGACCTTTTTGTTTTGTGGGATATGTGGTTGGTCCATGTGTGGGATATGGTCTACGAATGGTTGCAGACCACAGGAAAACTGTTAAAGTCGACACTTTGGTGAATCGTGTTATTTCTTGGTTTTTAACACTAACAAACATCAACAAAATATTAACCCTTTGTGTGATGAAAAAAATCTGTAAACCACAGAGATCCACAATGTACCTAAATGATATGCTTTAAGTTACACAGAGAGAGCCAAGTTCAATTCAGTTTGAAGTTAAGTGACAGGAGGGTAGAGAGTGTTAATAAACACTATGGGCATGACAAGACTGCAATGGTTTATGTTTTAGCTTCCTGGAGTTAAACTTCCCCCCCTCCTATCTGCCGGACAGGAAGGATGATGTGATCTCACAAACATGGTGTTCTGTCAGCAAAAATATTTAGCTGCATACTACTATATTGCTGTGTTGCTGTTTAAACAAAACAATGCACGCTAAACATTTCACAAAACAGACAGTACGTCAAGAGTTCTTTCTTATTGTTTTTGGCACCCAAAAAAGGGTGTTCAGAATAGAATATTCCGCATGTCTGGTAATTAAATTTTGATTCTGTAGTTGGAGTGGCGGTGATCACCATTGATTTAATTAGGTGTGGTATGAATTTACGGCAGTTATAATTCCAATCACGATGACTGTAACAGCGACCAGATGAAAATATCCACTGACCGTATAATAGGCTGCCAGCATATCCGGCACTTCAAATCACCTGCAGACCTCAACAGCGACTTTCCGAAATATGTACACTGAGAAATCACGTCACTACTAATGGGCAGACTGAAAACGTTGCTTTCAAAGCGGCAATGGGAGGACCCACCACCTGTATAATGTAAATGAGTGTAGGACCAGGCATTGTTGATTTGAAAGCAACGTTTTCAGTCTGCCCATTAGTAGTGACGTGGAGGGGGGATATTCAATTGTCAACGAGTTTTTTTTTTTTTTTTTTTGACCATGTCAAGTCATTTTAACGCTGTTTTTTTTGTTATAATTTTCGAGCAGGTTAACTTTACCCGCAATTCAATTCCATTTTTAACGCTACGGTTTTTTTCATCAAATGGTCCTCTCGCGCTCCAGTAGAAGGTCTATTGAAAGCATAGGGTGTGCGAGAGGCAGCCGCGTTAAAAGCTATTGAATTGTTTTTTGACGCGGCGGGTAAAACAGGAAAATATGCCGTTTTATCTTGCACCTCCTTGGGGTGTGTTACAAATAAAAAACCTCTGAAAAGTATTTGAAATCATGTAAAAATGTGGAAAAAAAGTTAAACTGTCTAACTTGTGCAAGTTGATTTCCTTGTGAAAAAATGAAATAAATAAAAAATAAAATCACTAATTCATTATATTTATGTATGTTTTTGGTACAAATATGAATATAGTAATGTGTTTTGACATGGTATAGATCAGGGGTGTCCAACCTTTTAGCTTCCCTGGGCCACATTGGAAGACGACGAGTTGGTTTGGGCCGCACATAAGATACACTAACAAAAAAAACGATAGCTGATCGTCCAAAAAAAACATAGAAAACATAGTTAACATATATATATGAGAAAAAAAGTTATATATATATATATCTATATATATCTATATATATCTATATATATATATATATATATATATATATATATATATATATATATATATATATATATATCTATATCACTTTTTTTTTTTCAAATCCCCCTATACTTACCTTTCAATCGCCCTGTTCAAAAAATCCTCTCTAGTTATTATACTATAATCACTTTTTGTATTGTTTCGATGCAATATCAATAAAGTGCATTTAAGCCAGGCATTGTATATCAGGGTGCCCTGACCAGGCTTGTGGCACCTGACATATACACCACTGTGACCCTAAATTGTGACCTGTTTTGCTAATTACACCACTATGTTAGTTAAGGGATAACAACTTATAATGGGCCAAAGAGAATAATATATAATGCCCCATTAGTATTACAAGTAGAAGTATGTAGCAGGGAGATAAGGTCCATGAAGCTCCAGGACCAGGTGACTTTTATTCACTGGTCAGCGTCCCTTGAAATAATAAAAAAAAATCCCCTTTAACCTACCTTTTAATCGGCTTGTTCTCCTGTCCTCTTCTCTTCTTTTCTCCAATTCTGTGCTGCTGATTGTTCTTCTCGCGTGGGTAACTCCTGTGCTGCGCTCCGCACTGGATGTTGGGCGTGATGACATCACGCCCGACATTCACTGCGAGCACCGCACGGAGGAGACAAGGGAGGGAGCCAGAGTACCAGCTGACGCGACCGCGTGACCGCAAGGTAAGTATTTTCTTCTTTTTTTTTGCAGGATTTTTTTTTTCCATTAACAGTGCTGCCCCCTTGCCACAACCAAAACTCCTTCTGGGCCACATTTACAGGTGTACTGGGCCGCATGCAGGCCGCGGGTTGGACAACCCTGGTATAGATGATTGTATGGTAAAAAATAGTGCTAAAGAAAGTACTGTAATGTAGATATTATCAATGTGTAATGCAATCTAATGTTGTTTTTTTGTGTTATACATGACCGCGTAAAAACTCCCCTAAAATCTCGCGAACACAATTTTTAACACGCAGGGGCAGCGTTTCCTCTTTTTCAATTGAATTGCACGAGTTTTCCTGCTGTGCTAACTCAAAACTTTCGCTATTGCCGTCAAAACAATTGAATACCCCCCCTTGTAATCTGTTTGACTGTACAGTGTTTATTTGCAAGCACTTAAAAATGGCCGAAATCAAACATAAGCAAAATGATCATATACTTGAATAAGTTGCTAAGCGGTGTTTATGTGTATACAGATTTGTATTTATTTATTTGGAAAGATTCCATTGCACGTAATTAGTTTATATGCATGTTATAAATTTGTTATAATCTGAAAACTTGGAAGCCTATTTTGTCCAAATGTTATTAGATAGCAATTTGCTAACTTAATATATATGAGCTGCATAGAAAAAATAATTAGAGGTAGGACAATGTACAATGCATCTCTTGTACAGCATATCCATTTAGCAGATTATACTTTTAAATGCTGCCATTACTATTATACAGTTTATATGGCTATCTTATAATACTAACCTTTGTCCCTTTAACCCACTGCACCAGCCTATCTTATCCATGTGGAATGCACTGGCCTGTGCCTCCCTTTCATCCACCCAGATTATGCCAGCCTCTGTAACCCCCTTATCCATACAGCGTATACCAGCATGTACACCCTCCCTTCCCCCAACCACACACACACACACACTATCCATGTAATATCTCCAACCCTCTCAACCACTTAAATACATTCATAGATGGACATACCTGGGTAATGAGGGACACCAAGCATATTGAAAATAAGTAGGAAAAAGAGCCCCTATGGCGCTCAAAGGTGATTAAGCTTAAAGTATGGTCAAAATCCTCTTAAAAAAAAATAAATAATAAGTGGTACCCCATGTAGTATTCCTTACTCTCCCCTTTTTACCCTTCCACCCTAGCAACCTTATTACCTGTTCATATAAGGGTACTCAACCTCAATATTACGCCTTATTCAAGTGACTGACACTGTTCATCTTACAATGTATACTGAGTTACCAAAATAACACACAAGATTGTGCAAGTTATATTTTCAAAGTATTTTATTTATCAAATTGAAGAATTAAAAAAAAAAAAAACACCCACCTGCTTACAGCAGACGGTCAATGAAATTGACTGAGAGTAACCAGGACCCTTTCACCACTTGTGATTTGCTGGCGATGAATGTCGCTGCTAGCAAATCCACTCTTTCTGGTCATTTTGCAGCTATTTTACTTTGAGCGCATGGGTCATGTTTTGTTATGGGGAATTTTCAAATGTTTCTCCCATTTTAAAATAAATCAAATCCAAAGAGAATTATATTTTTTCCCCCCTTATGATCCCCGGCAGCCTTAAGGAATGGTTAACTATTCAACTGAGCTGAGACAGGATATGTAATATAGCTCCTTCTCCTCTTCTGTGTCTCTTACCCAGCTAGATGACTGAGACTAACCAGGATCCCCTTCACCACTTGTGATTGACTGGCAGGTGCTAGCAAATTTGGTCTCCTTAAAAGAATAGAACCAGCCCTAATCTCTGCCAGGAGATGCAAAAATTGGGTTGTAGGAAAAACTTTCAGAAATATGCCAGTTTTCAGTAAGTAACTTTTAAATATATTTTGGGCTAAACAAAATTGTACTGGCATTTAAGCGAAAGTAGAATAGTTAATTGGTACCATCTTCTTATATATTTCAAAACATGTGCTTTGGGTGTAGTTTAACTTTAAGAGGATCATAAGGGCTCACCTACTAACCTTGTATTTACATGCAAAATTTTCACTGAACCATAGCAACAATTTAGTTTAATTGCATACCCTGCATTAGACAGAGAAAAGGTTCACTGCAAGTTTTGCATCTCAATGCACAGCTTTTAATGTGCGTTAATGTCTAAGTTTCTGAGGGTTGTACAAAGGCAGCATAGAGAGGAGGATACCAGGGACCCTTCCATCAGAGCTGACTGATGGGAAGCTCTGATGACAAGATACTGGCAGATGGGTTTTTGGAGTACTTTCTGATTTAATGCATTTGTGTATTTCTCTCAAGGATCAGGTGCACCGAAAGATATTTGTCAAACTACCTCTGAATGTGAAGGCATATCCTGCTGATGCATCCCAGCCACCCCATTCTTCATACCACACTTAGAATATTTTACAGCTGTGTCCCAGTATACAATCTCATGTGTCTTATTGGAAGTAATTTCCAGTGTGTTATGTTTTCACAAGTCTGAAAGGCCATATTATTACATCATAAGGTAGAGATGAGATGAAGTTTCTCATTGTCTGAAGCAGCAACATATTGTATACCAATGAAGACTGGTTTACTTACTGCTTGGGGATGGATAGAAAATGATTGATCATCCAAATGAAAACTCTGGTTATGGCCAATAATGACTGCATAATAATATTTCTTGTAGAAATAGTTAATGTAACAGATAAGTCCATCTGTGGCAAAAAAGGGTAAATATTGTAGTATTTGGTTATACTTATTACCTTTACTAAGTAGGTTCTTAGAGACAAAGATCCAGAAAGCTTGTCATAAAAAATAAAATAAAAAAAAATCTACAAATCCTGCTCTACTCAATCTGTTTTAGTTGGAGACAATCGGAAGAGTTTAGTTGCTTCATACCTTTAGTTTTGCCTTCAACCTGGAAATTAAACCTTTTCCCTCCCTGGAGAACAATATGGTGCTGTCAGTACATTAAAGACTCATACCAATCGCATCTGTTATCAATTTCAAATGAATCATCCATTAGACACATGAACATTCATACATCATAAAGGTCAACTAACATAATAATCTCTTTTTTTTTTTTTTTTTAAACAAATTCTTTGTAAGCTCTTGGCTACTATTATAGTTTTCTTAAAATGAGTGTGTGTGTGTATTAAATGTGTATATATATCTGTGTGTGTATTAAATGTATATATATCTGTATATGCATAGGTGTGTGTGTATGTATGTATATGTGTATAAAATTATATATATATATATATATATATATATATATATATATATATATATATATATATATATATATATATATATATATATATATATATATTATGTTGTTGAGGTACTGGGTTTTCTGGTCCAATTCTCACTTCACTCTGGCTGATCACCCACGGGTGACATCCTATGACAGTGAAGCCTACCCAGTACCTTCTAAGGTTCTTATTAGTCACTCAGGCAAATGCAGTTAGAAAAATACAACAGTACATTTATTGTAACAAAAACAAATCACTAGAATATTATGTACACACGGTAAATAAATGCCAGGCAGGTTTACCACATCATCTGTCCCTTACCCCACTAGCTTAAGGAGTTAGTCACCTGGCTGTCCAGACTTGACGACCCATAGATCTGCCAAAGTATTTCACCAGCCAACCTGCAGCTTCCAGTCATCAATTCCCAGAATGAAGATCACTCTTCCCCCCCCCCCCCCCTCAATCTCGTTTTGTCACGTGTGTATATACGCAATGTATTGTGTGTTCTAGAGTTGATCTTGGAACTCTTGTATTCACAGCCTCTGCAACATTTGAAGATTTCCAGATCCGCCCTCATGCACTGTATGTCCACTCGTACCGTGCTCCGGCATTCTGCGACCACTGTGGAGAGATGTTGTGGGGTTTAGTGAGGCAGGGCCTCAAATGTGAGGGTGAGTTAATAATAAGAGTATATTGATTTTGAACTTGTACTACAAAGAGACTACCATATAACTGTGTACTGTAAATAAAATGCAGTATTGACTGTCGCTTTTTGTTAGATATAGAGTCGGTCTTCCTACTCCATAGGTAGTGGCACTAAAGCAAAGTGCACACTATAGAAAATTACTTCAGATGCGATTTCTGTAAAGATTTTACCAACGACTGAAAGTCCTGATGAGCATGCAGATTTACCTTCAGATCTGTGATCTTCATCTCTCTCTCATAACCATCTGCTGAAAAGATGACTTTGTACACTCTATAGAGATCTGCCTACACTGCTGGTCATGAGTGTGTACATACGTCCACAGTTGCCCGACATCTTCCGTCGTTGATCGTGATTTTTAGGAAGTTTATAAAAGCAAATCTACAGATACAATGAGCGTTGATATGATAAAACATGATCGTGGGAGCTTACAAACTAATGCGGTATCTTAACAAACTATTGTTTATCATGTTTAACATCTACACGATAATTGCATCAGTGTGTACCCAGCTTTAATTGTACTGATGTAACATTGAAATGTTTAAAACTTGCAACTATAGTTTTTCCTGTAGTACATCTGCATTTTTTTTAATTGGCTTTGTTTAAATGTCCAGTCACAAACAAATGGGTTTTGTTTTTATGGACTGTGATTGAACAATGTAGATTAACAGCCACGGTTGTAGCCAGATAACACTGTAGTACCATGTGGCCATGGCCATGAAAGATGCCATTCACCTTTTTTTTTTTTTTTCCTGCATAGAAACATTTCTTATGACTACTATATCTTATGAATAAAGCTTTAGTTTGTAGTAAGGGTACTTCTGTTTTTCACTTCTAAGTAAAATACTACTAAATGTTTTAAACAAATTGTAAAGCAAAGGAATTTAATTTGCATAAGAATTGACCACTTTTTGTCTGGCTAACAAAAACTCATTGGATCTGAAAGCCGTTAAAACACCTCCCAGATGTATTATGATTTTTGTTGCATGAGAGGTTGAGGTGGTTTAGTAAGAAGGCTTCAGACTGTCTGTTATTTTAATAGTCCTAACATTAGAACACATTAAAATAAAAAATGGCACAAAAAAGTATCCATCTGTAGCATGATGAAATATAAAACAATAGTTAAAAGCCTTTCAAAATAAGGGAAAAAAAATATAGAGTAGGATCATGTTGGACCCTTTCTTGGTAACTGTTGAATTCCGGGCAATATTTATCCCATGAATGTGGAATAAACTACCAGCTCAAGTAAAAAAAAACAACAAAAAAAAAACAACTAAACACAATTCCTATTTCGCGAATATTTCTTTATATACCACATTTCTGGTGTATATATCTTCTCCGAGTCTTTTTTTACCAATTTCCTTTGTTCCATGCCGCCAATAATTTTGATTTTTACGTCGGCAGGTCGCCATACTCTGGATATTGTCACATAAAGTTGACCCTTCGCTGATTGTTCTATAGCATTGACATATTACCTCTGTCCTGTTCGCTCTTCGATTGTTTTCTCTGTGACAGGCAATTTGCTGAGGAGTCATATTTGCATCGGTTTAGTAGGAATCACTAATATTACTAATGCAGAGTATAGGCAGCTATTTTGCAGGCTGAACGAATGCGTCATTTGAATTCACAAGGGTCTAGTGACATCACAGAGTATCTTAGAGATGGCTGCCTCCGATATCTGTATTTATTGGAGACACTTAAGTTCATTTTTACCGTGTCGCATATTGTTACTCTGAATTTTTCATGAATGAATGTTTATAACTTGTGCATTGTACCACAGTAACTGTATCTTACTCTACTTGTATTCAGAGACATCCTAGCCATCAGTTTTTTTAAGCATATTTTATTAGATTTTAATGTATACTATTTTTTCCTTGCAGGATGTGGTCTCAACTACCACAAGAGGTGCGCATTCAATATTCCCAACAACTGCAGTGGGGTCCGAAAGCGCAGATTGTCAAATGTGTCGCTGACTGGATTATCCAGCATGCGCACTGTGTCTGCAGAACTTGTGTCCTGCTCCTCAGAGGAGGCATTGCTGGTATGTAAGAGCTGGGAGACTTACTGTGCCCACATGAGGCAGAACAATCTGTAGCCAGTTCGGCATAAAACTACCTAACTGTCTCGCAAAACCACAGTGTGTATGGGATGCTTTAGTCATTGTACAATAAATGGCAGATTCTAATCTCACAACGTATGACGGAGCTTATCTCTCTTGTTTGTTTATGTAATTGAGCTTGTAATAATGTTCTCAAATATGTAACTAGTTGCTGTTCTGCTTGATTTTTAGGTTTAGTGGCCCTTTTATGGTTGTTGTGTTAAAAAATGTCCTATGCAATAATATACCAGAAGATAAATATATCTACACAGTTATTGCGGTGGGTTCTTTTGTTCAATCCATACTAGTCATTCTTACGTAGCCATTGTGAGAAAATTGATCTATATAATGTTTATATATTAACTGACAAAATGCCTTCTACAAAATGTTTGGTGTGCGTGCCTATAAGCCTGTGCCCAAGGGCATTCCGCACTCTTCTCTTCCAAGGCAGCACGTGTACAAAGTGCTCAGTGATCTCACTAGCTCCTAGTGAATGAATAGGTTGCATTCTCAGTTAATAATAGGTCACTCTCAAAATGGCTGCTTCCACTGTGTGCAGCCGACAGGAACAGTTTTTAATTTGCACTCTTAGGTTCAGTACATTAGAGGGGTTTAATCCTTGCATGTAGAGCTTAGTTGCGTAGATCAGCTTGCCCTTTCTGTCATTCCTCTGTGTTTTTTCTGTCATCCTAACCAAATCTTTCATTCTTTTTGTTTGCCTTTTTTTTATTTTTAACATTGGGCTTTCTTCTGTTCCCTGGTGCTGCCTACTTCTTCCTCTGTCAGTCTCCTCTCAGTCCCAGCTATGAGGTATGTGATGTCTTTGAATCCTATTCTCCAACCAGCATCATCCTTCTGTATGTCTGCCTGGTGTTTCAGCAGGGGACTCAGACTCTAGCTGGTTAGTGCACTGTTAGACCTGAGCAGAGATCAGTGTAGTGTATTGACTCTTCTGGAATGGGGATCACGGGTGAGAACTGTGTTGAGTGAGTGTGAAGTTTCCAAGATTTCCTAGAAACACATCTTGTCAGAGTCAAGAGGGATAAATTGCCAGATAATGTTGTGTGAAAAAATGTTTGGATTAGTAAAAATGGGGTTTGCCGAGCCACATGCTCCTGTATCAGATTTTGTGTCCGGACCTAATGTTGGTTTTCAACATTTCCTATATTCTTTCACAGTGGGTTAGTGGAAGATGTGCATACAGTTAGAATACAGAGTGAGTAAAGAGGATTGTGTTGAGTTCATGGAGTATTTGGTTTGTACAGTATGCTGCTAGTTTGTATCAAGGCATTTCTAATTTGCGAATACTGTGCTTTTTCCAGAGAGTGTATGGTACGATTTATGGTTATTTAAAGTTAGCTGCAATATTTTCCAAGGCTGCACCCCCTCCCCCTAGTACAAACACCAGGGGTTACTTCCCGCAGCTCTTTTCCAGGGGATCCTCCTTTCTCAGGGCCCTGGGTGTAAATTGTGTGTGGGGTGCGTTTATAAAACCTGAAGACCAATCTCGGGCATTTAGTCCCCCATCTCCCCCTGCCTGTTCTTCAACCCCTCCCCTCCATTGTGGTGATTACTACACAATGCTGTGGATGAAATGAATAAGTCAAAAACACTTTCATTTTACTGTTGGAACCATCTATTAAATTGAATAAAATAGTGTAACTTCTTGTGGCTTTGGTTTAATTTTCTGAAATATGTTAATTATGAAATCCAGGATGCAGTTCGGTATTCATTTGGGTTTTTAGCAATATTTGAATCTGCCAAGTCCTGTTTGTGCTTCTTTTTTTGTTGTGCAGGGAGTATAATTATCACTTCCAGGTGCTATTCACAAAATCCATTAACCACTTTGCTACAAAGAACAACTTGTACTTTTGCTTCTGAGATTTTGAGTGAAGGTTATATCATAACAGTACTTTTATAGTGGCAGCTATATTGTTTTGCCCACCTCGTTAATGTGAACATCATTGTTTTTAAGCACAAAGCTTCCAGACTATGGAACTGGAAGACCTTACTGAGCAATATGGCAAACATAAGAGTAAGAGACAATTGCAGTTTCCAGATGTGCAAAAAGACTTATAGCTGTAACTGCAGCTGAAAGTGCTTCTACCAAACTAAGTTATGTAATATATTATTCTAACTAGCTGCTTTGCAGCAAAAAGATTACAATAGTCACTTTCGCCCCAACCATCAAAAAATGCTTTTTATATATAATTGTTTATGCTAATTCCACTCAGTTTGTAGCCAGTCTAATTTCAAGGGGCAGTTGAGGTTTTTTAGATATTGGGCAGGAAATTTTTGTGTCTGAAAATGTCCCTTATTTTCAGTATTCAACTGCACAATTCATCTTGACTTGTATTATTATTAATTACCGTTACCACTATCTATTTTCTTAAAATATTAGTACTTATAAAGCTGTGACATATTACGCTGCGCTGTACTTAAAGGGATAATAATACAAATGACATATAATGATATTATATAGAAGGTAAAGATGGCCCTACCCAAATGAGTTTACAATCTAAGAAGTTTAAGTTATTTTAACTTATGTATATTGAGTTTACATAAGATATAGAAATACCAAATTAGTGACTGGTAGAGAATAGGGGCTATAGTAAAGCAGTAGCATTATCAGCTGTCAATAAGCATTTTGGTTTTTTTAAGTTTAATATTTATTAAAATGGAGTACTTAAAATGCAATATGTTACATTATAACCAAGTCCAGTAAACACATCACATTTGTATTTGTAAAACAACAAGATGTGCCTTAGCAGTACATTGCATGATGTGCTTACATGCACCTGCCCAGCAGCAAAATATTGCTGGAAGTAATGTTAAAATGTTGATGTATAGTAGAATCGACCATAAATGTCTGCTTGTTTGCTGGTATACTGTTATGCACTGAACATGTCTGTTTGCAGAGACAAAGTTTAGGTTAGGGGGTTTATGCATGAGCAGAAATCCTGAGATTATTACAGGAGACTGTGTGTGTAAAGAAGGGGAGGTTAAGCTTGTTCTAGCATAAGTTGCTGTTTGGTTTGGCTCAGGTCTAGTTCCTGCTGCTGGCTGAGCTCTACACCTCACGATCGCACCTCGCGCATCTCCACACTGCATCCTCTCTGTGTTTCCTGGCTGCACAAAAGTCTCTTAATCCTGAGCTGTCAGTCCGATGTGCAGATTGATACGCTTATAGCCCTCCTGTCCTGCTGTACTGCATTCATCTTAACCCGTTTAAGGGCGCAGTGTTTAGTAAACGATAGAAAGGTTACAGGTGGGGGAGAACACGTCTCCAGATGTGAAAGTAAGCATCTGGAAAATAACCTCAAGTGTCAGTTTAGCTCAAGTTTCATCCCAGATACTCTTTGCTGGTTAATAGATGCTTATGGCTTCACTTTGGAAATGAATGGGTTATGGCACCTCTCACTGAGCTCCCCATCAGCTGCAGTTTCCATCATGTAATCTGGTTTTAGCAATCATTTCCTGGAGCAATTCCAGCCAGAGCTCAGTCTGGAATAAAAATCCTTTGGAAATAGCCCACAGATCAGGCTTACAAGGCGGGGAAGCTGTTGGTTCCTCTTCTCTCTGCAGAGGCAACCAGAGAGTGCCTACCCTGCTGCATTGACACTTTATTTTCCCAAGAACATTGGTGATAAACCCTGTGGACAGCTTAATAGCTTTTATTAGGAGACAATCTATTTATTTACTTTCAACCGTTATGGGTTATTTTGATTTTACAAACCCGCAATCAATTTTCAGATAGATATTATGGTTAGATTAACATACAGTATATACTCTTGTATAAGCCGAGTTTTACAGCACATTTTTTATGCTGAAAAAGCCCCCCCTCGGCTTATACTCGAGTCAATAAATTTTCCGTAAAATTGGGTGCCTCGGCTTATATTCGAGTATATACGGTAACTGCCCAAGTAAAAGAAAAAGAAAGTATATGTGTGTGTGTGTGTATGTATGTATGTATGTATGTATGTATGTATATATATACATATATATACACACACACATATATATGTATGCGAGAGAGGCAGGACTTGTCTACTTATGCACATTTGTAGACACATGTATACAAATACACACCCCTATATTATACCGTTTTTAAAGGAAAATATTGTTGACACCAAGTGGTAAATCCTTTTTGAAGGATTGTAGTATACGGTTATATACTGATTAACAATAATTCACAGCGGTGCATAGTCTATTGAATAAGTACATATCTGCAGTACATAAAAGTGCAGTTAGTCGACACCAGGTAAGCAAGTGCCCTCTTTCTAATCACATTCTCAGTTTGTCTCCACAGTCTTCCTAACCATGGGCAATTAGACCACATGTGAATGAATGCATTTTGGGTATATCTTCCTCCATAGCAATCAGGAGACATAGTGAACTGATTCTCCCAGATGTTATATACGCATGATGAAGAACTTTTGTATACCGTTTTGTGTATCTAACACTGAATTTTATATTTAGCTACTCTATTCAAAATCACCACCTATTTCTCATCAGTGAGTCTCCTCTAGCATGCATTCCTACTGTTATTTAAGACTAACTTAAGTTTCTTGTCCTTTTTTGCACAGCCTCTGCTTATTAAGCCTGCCATAAACCCCACATACTCCTTGCATGCAGTCTGGCGGTAAACCACCGTTACCTATATTCTGCAGTGTCTGATAGCGTATATAGGACAGTATTGTCCTATGTGGCAGAATATTAACTGTCCTCACTATGATATATTGCTGCTCATGCTTTGCTTTGTCTTCCCGTAGAGCCAGGAGTTTGTATCTCCCACCCAGCCGCTCTGTATAAAATGTTAAAGAATAATATCGTTTCCAGGCTGATCTTTGTGTGGGGTTTTTGTGTTAAGAAGTTTATTCACTTTTTTTTTTTTTTTTTTTTTTTTTTTTTTTTTTTTTAAACCTTACACCTCCCCATATTTAACATATTTTAAGCATTACAACTGTCGTAAGTTTCCTAGTTACACATTCCAGCACCAAGTCTGATGCACTACACTACATTGTACTGTCCAGGTTCAGAGCATGCTTACAGTATTTCTTGTAGTTTCTTCTGTGTTTTGTGGTCTCCCCTCTAATCAATAACTTATCATGTTATAGTATTTGCTATACTATTACAGTAATAGTACTTAATAAGCCAGGTATTCAAGATTATTCTGCATCCAAGGGCAGAGCCTGCAATGTAAGCAAGTTACCAGTAGAAAGTTACTACTAAGTTAGTAACAGTAAGCGTGCTTTAAACCTAGGTGGAATAGGCACATTTTTGTTGGGGGTGGAGAAACTCCTTATATAGATGCAGCTTCAGGAATTTAGTTGTAGTCTTTTGAAGCACAAATAATTGCAAAATATTTAAAATATGACTTCGTCCATTCTGCCTGCAGCAAAAATCTCCATCGGAGTCCTTCGTGCGGGAGAAGAGGTCCAGCTCCCAGCCTTACTCTGGTCGTCCGATACAGCTTGACAAGATTCTCCTCTCCAAGGTCAAAGTGCCTCACACATTTGTTATCCACTCGTACACCCGGCCGACAGTGTGCCAGTACTGCAAGAAGCTGCTGAAAGGTCTTTTCCGGCAAGGGCTGCAATGCAAGGACTGCAAATTCAACTGTCACAAGCGTTGTGCAACTAAAGTGCCTCACAACTGCCTTGGGGAGGTTGCCATTAATGGAGGTATGTCACTCTCTGTGTGTTGTGTTCTTGTCTTATTATTGTCTTTTCATTTTTATTATGCTCTTTTATGTGAATTATGAATGTTGTTCCATCAACTGTCAACTGATGGATTTCAATATTTCCAATACGGTCCTCTTTTCCAGACTTGCTGAGCCCAGGAGCAGAGTCTGATGTGGTGATGGAGGAGGGAAGTGACAATGAGAGTGATCCAAGCAGCCGGCTGATGGAAGATATAGATGAACCCCTAACCCCAGACTCTGAAAGCATCTTGGCTGGCTACCGAAATGAGAATGGAGACATGCAGGACCCTGACCAAGATCAGGACACATCAGACCGTATGATCAGGTATGTAAGAACATCTGAGTTGTGGTGGTAGCAAGCAAAAATAGGGACCATATAATTCATATTTCTGCCTAACAGTCTTGTCAAGTCAAAGAGATTGATAAAAAATAACAACGTTTTTATTAAATTAATGTAGAACCATCTGAGATGCACTGAATAACTTTAAACAGACCTGGCCATGGCTTAGAAAAGTGAAATAAGGATTTTAATTTACCCAAGGACATCCCAAAATTGGGAAATGTGGGAAATTGCAAGTGCCTGGACTGGAGATGAGGCAAAAGTGACCAGGGTTGTGCTGTGCAATTGAAACATTATATGTATGTTTTCAAACCTAAACCACTAATCTAATTTTGGGATGTAGCTGCCCATACACATATACGTGTGGTCAGCTACATCCTAAAACAAGTTGCTGCATGTAGGCCGAAAATGATTGGCAATCTCAATCTACACCTGATTGCGATTAATCAGATGACAACTGTTACAGGCAGACAAAATGTTTCCGGTCATCAGTCAACCACGAGAATTGTGCCCGTTTGTGTTCGGTCTTAATCTTCTCATGTGTTGACTGATTGGACATAGATCTGGGCAAATGGCAGACTCTTCTGGATCTGCCTGTGTATTGGCAACTTATAAGAAAGCATGTCCCTTTCATATACATTTCTAGTAGTAGTAGGTAGGTACTGTTACCATATTTGTGATGCTTTGCCTTGGTGGAGTGGAACACTAACTGTCCATGCACATCAATAGTAGGGTGACCGAATTATCACTGACATTATCAAGCGATAATTTTTTTAATCTTTTTTTAATCAGATCGTAAATTGCTAAGGAAGAGGATCCATGACGAACATATAGGTCTTTTAATGACGGCAGTTTTTAACTTTCTTCATTTCAGCCCTTCAGCCAGTAATAACATTCCCTTGATGAGAGTGGTTCAGTCTGTCAAACATACAAAGCGGAAAAGCAGCAGTGTTATGAAAGAAGGCTGGATGGTGCATTATACTAGCAAAGATACCTTGGTAAGAATTAAATTACAGCCAGGTTGTGTTTTTTCTCTGTTAGTACTGGGGATATGAAAAACTCTTAATTCTAGCCTAGTTTTAAGACTTTATGGGCCTGATTCATTAAGGAAAGGAAAGTAAGGCAAACAAAGGAGTAAATTTTCTCCTAGACAAACCATGTTACAATGCAAGGAGTGCAAATTTATTTATTATTTTGCACATAATCTAAATACTGGCTGTGATTTGACGTACACACATTATTCATATCTGTATTTTTACATTAAAATTTTAAAATTGATCTCGGACATGCCCTACCCCAGCTATCAATCTGTCCCCACATTTTTAATTTACCTCCCCCTCCAGTGCAACATGGTTTTGCCAAGGTGCAAAGTTACTCCTTTTTTAGGTTTGCTCTCCTTAATTAATCAGGCCCAACGTATTCATTTTTTATTTTTATTTTTTTCCGTTTATTCTTATTACTTCTATGCCATTTTGGTTCTTTTCAATCACAGAGAAAGAGACATTACTGGAGACTGGACAGCAAGTGTATAACCTTATTTCAGAATGATACTGGAAGCAAATACTACAAGGTAAAAAGGCAACCTCAAGCAGTGGTACTGTAAAGGAGTAGGAACTTGTGCTTGTCAGACTACAAGTTACTAATAGGAAAAAGTACACTGTGCACCATGGGCATATTGCAGGTTACATGCCGGCCACGCTCAGTTGATATAGTCATTATTAGGGGCTGCACTAATATTCATGAGGCTGCATCCTATCAAATCAGATAGCACTAACAACATCAGTGAAGCTTGTCACTGGATTCTTGTGAATTGATAGACTACAGTCTCGACATATTATGATTCAATGGTCTAGTGGAATGTTCAAGACATTAGAGAGAGGATTATTCTTGTTTTTCCTATTAACTAAAATAAAGTAAACAAATTTTTATAGTGAAATAAAACTATATATTAAACAGATTTATATAGTGAAAACACATGTTGAGGAATCCATCAACATTCTTGACTCATATTTTTTATTAAATTTGTTGGTAAATTAGGTTTCAGACCTGAGATTGACGGCCTCATAGAAGTTGTTTAACCTTTGCTGCACCAGAGTGCTTTGTTCATATCAGCATCTTTATTTCTGTGTCTACACTAATATAATATCTCACTTTATTTCTTGGCAGGAAATCCCCCTTTCTGAGATACTATGCCTGGAACCTGCTAAAAACCTGACTCTGCTTCCCCCTGGTGCTAATCCTCATTGTTTTGAGATCACCACTGCCAATATTGTCTATTATGTGGGGGAAAGTTTGCCCCTTCAGATAGTACCCGAGATAGGAAATAATGTGGTTGTGAACAGTGGCGTGGGAATGGATGTGGCTTGTATGTGGGAAGTCGCCATACAACATGCGCTGATGCCAGTGAATCCTAAGGGAGCAAATGGAGGAAGCAGCCAGCACCGTATGTCCTCTTTCCTTACTATAATACATATATATCACTATTCTTTTTCATTTGTATGCTACCTGTATGAAGGATTACCATATATCTAAAGTCCAAAGCAAGTTGGATGTATGAATGTTGTTTAATATAAAACCACAGCCTGACTCCATGTATAGCCTCACATAACAATGCTTTTGTCAAATGCATCCCTGCCTTCCCTCAGTCATACCACTGGACAGGTCACTGCCTCTCGCAAGATCAGTACACTTGTCTCATTACATACTCTGTGCTGCTGTGAGCACTTTGATTATAGAATTGACCATAGGTTGTCCTATGCCCACTAGTTCCACTAAACCAAACACATATTGAAAAGGTAGGTGATGAAGGCTGAGCTGAGCTCTGATCTTAGTGACACAAGACTTAAAAAGTAAATTCTGCACTGAAATAATCTATTTGGGGGAATTGCTCAATCCTTACAAGTTATATTTCATCCTGAATCGACTAGTCAACTATGTGTAGTCCTTTCCATACAGAGGAGATCCGCAATAAACTACAATACCACTTTTTGGCGCTTGTGAGAAGTGCTATATTCACATTTTTGATAATCATTAAAAATAATTGTTAGAAATGGCTTTTATACTAATATATATCGACTTAGATATGTGCGTAAACCAAAATCTTTTAGGTTATAAAGTAAGAAAATGTAGTACAAGTTTCCATTTTCTTGGCTAAGCTTGGTAGTATGGAGTGTGGATAATAAATGTTTTAAACTATTTGCAAGGTTTTGTGTGTATCAATTTAAATCCGTAAACTGTTTCATTTTTTTAATTATATTCACTATATATCACTTATAGGTAATTTGAAGTCTTTCATGAAATACAAGTTATTCCCTTGTTCACTATTTTGAGACTGTACTGATTGTTTGGCATTATTATTCTGAAATAATAATAGCTTCTCAGTGAATGAACTGTCTCCTAGGAAGACACTCGTGGTTAGGCAGGTACTCATCCCCTCCAGTTCTGTATTGAAGACTTCTCTTAGTCTGACAGCTGGGAGCAGTTTGAAAATAAATTCTGCATTGTACAGTTTTCAGCACAGCTGATTGGTGAATGAAGTGGCAAATGTCCTGCCGCATTGAAAACTTTTAAATGCATTGAGTTTACATTTAAACTGTTAAGCACTGGTGAAGGTATATCCCAAACCGTGGTGGTCCCAGACTTATGACCAGTACAGTTCTACTAGTGTGTGCTAGGTTTTGGGGAAACTATTATATACATGTAAAATTCTCTATTAAATTGTTACATTATTCCAGGGGTCAAACAAAAAATGAATAGGAATATACAGGCGCAATATAAGGAAAAGCCGCCCTTTCTATTAACAGTGGTTTCACCCCCACGTAATAAGATATATGTACAAAAAGAAATAGAAATTTAGGTCCTAACGTCAGCTAATACTTATAGTAAATAAAACGACATAAGAATGGTATATAATATTATTGTCCAAAACAGTGTTTCAACCTGTTGATCACAATATAACTCACATATCCTTATAGCCAATAGACAAAGTTCCCATAAGTGCCAACTCTTCAATAAACAAAAGACGTTTAAAAGGAATATCTTCTCTTGTCGGTAGCACCTACGGAAAGTCCTTCAACCAATGCTTAGTACTTTGAGATTCTCCACTACAGGTGCGTAGATGATAAATCTCACATCCATACATGGGATAAGAAGAGAGAAAAAAACAGTGTGTACCCGAAGATTTCGCTAAAAACAGATGTTTATTGTACTGGTATGCACATCGCAGGTATAGAAAATTAATTACAATCCCTCGCACAAGTAAAGTAAAAATCCTACCAGATGTAATAGGGTAAATCGCATTCAACATGTAGTCAGTCCCTCCCCGGAAAGGAAACTGCTGCAATCGGAGCACTTAAACTTCTCAGGTTTTACTGGTTAAACACAAAATATCATCCCCTTCCACACACCAACGCGTTTTCCTTTCATTTATTGAAGAGTTGGAACTTATGGTAACTTTGTCTATTGACTATAAGGAAATGTGATTTATATTGTGGTCAATAGGTTGGATCACTGTTTTGGACAATATTATTGTATACCATTCTTAGGTCGTTTTATTTACTATAAGTATTAGCTGACGTTCGGATTATTCCAGGGGTATTCATATCAAACATCGGCATGAGTGTATATACAGTGATTCATTTGCTCACATTGGAGTATAGTTTACTCTGACTCCAGCTTTGGAATTAATTTGGAATATGAATGTAAACAGTACCGGTATCCGTTTAATCAGTTTGGCTGTGGTGTCTAATTTCAGGAGATGTATCAATCAGCATCTCTGTGTCCAATTGCCAGGTGCAGGAGAACGTGGTGAGTATGCAAGAGGTTGTCTGTGTCTCGCTACAAACCATTTATAGAAAATAGATGATATTTGTACCATTCATTTTTTTGTTACTTTATCGGGGTCTATTGCAGACCACAGAGTTCCATTGACCATTGTGTCTGAAGTAATCCGGACGCTAGTTCATTTTATTTATATCTCAAACACTCATTGACAGCGAAGGTGATAATGATAGTAGTTATGAATAGGAGCCTTTTGGTTATAGGCCTAATATTATCATATCGGTCATTCAATGTCCGTTCAACTAGGGTGGTCCACCTCCCATCTCAGATTTCTACGAAAATTTTTTAGTTGAGAGGATGTCAAAACAATTATTTATGCCAAATATCTCGACTGTTTGACAATTAGTTGATTAAATATTGATTTTTCAATTTATTAAATTTATTAATCGCGGCTTCTTTATCCAGTTTGACGTATGTGGTGTTTATTAAGGAATCGCCACAAAATTTGGAACCCTGAGGTAACTCTTCCTCCTGAATACAAAAATCCAAACCAAACCAAATTACTTTATCTGCCTCATGTTTTGCATTATGGCTTTTTTCTAATATAATTAGAAACGCTAGGTTCAATTGACATTAGGGATCCTCTTTTTGGGGGGGGGGGGTGTTTAAAAAAGGTATACATTACTACCACAAAAAAAATCAGCAGGGTACTCCGTTTCATAGTGGAGAAAAAAATAATGAAGTTAATGTCCGATTACTGTTGTACCGCATACATAATTTACACATTGTTTAAAAACCATACCAAAAAAGTGAACTAAACTAAACTGAGGCAATGGGATAAAACTCCAATACAGGAAATGAAACGCAGACACTGATGGAAAGGGGATTCCCTTTACAGAGACCAGAGAAAGAGAGAAGGAGACACAGAAAGAGTCAATCATGGCAGCTGCTCATTTGGTAGTCTTTTAAATATGGACTGCCATATTACTATCTACTCAAAAACCATTGGATTACATAGCTGGGACCACTTTACAGATGAAGAAAAAGAAGTGGACCAAAGAACATGGTGGCTGTCAGCTTGTTGTATATTTTAGGCAAGATGATTGTGACACTTCAAACTGTGCGAGTCTGTGCTTTATTAGCGATGCTGACCATATAGCTATAACTGCATGCCTTCATTATGGTAGTTATGAAACACTTAGCAAAACTATTGTCAAAATTGGAGTATGTTTACTACTTTATTGATGGTGCTAGTGCACAATACAAGACCTGCAAAAACTTTTTTAAATTATACTTCCATAAGGATGACTTCAACATTCAAGCAGAAATAAATTTTTTGCCACATCTCATGGTAAGAGTCCATGTGATGGCATTGGAGGGACAGTTAAATGTTTAGCCACACGCACCAGTCTGCAAGCAGTGGAAACTCATCACATCTTGACACCTTTCGACCTAGGCAAATGAAAATGTACATGGCATAAAGTTTTTTTACATGTCACAAAACGAAATACAAGATTGCAAAACCAAGCTGTTGTTGCCGTCTAGAAACGGCAAACGCTGCGGCATGAACACGTTCTCATCACAGATTTCGGCCTATTAGTTATGATGTGCTACAGATATATCGATTGTCATCAGACGACGTAAAGACAGGAGGAACCAAAGTTAGTGTCACTATGACCACAGTCACATAAAAGTGAACAAAAGTGATCTGCAACCTGGAACATACAGAGCAGCAGTGAATGATAATATCTGGTACATTGGGTATATCATTCAATGTAATGAGGAGGAACAAGATGTGCTAATACATTTCATGAAACGAAACCAATCAACAAATATGCTGTTCTGGCCTTCAAGAGATAAGTGTTTTGTTCGTTTTATTCACGTTCTCTGTGTAACGGAAGGGCCTACTATCCAAGGAAGTACTGGAAGGCAGTATATACTTTCTGCTGACACTTTAAGGAAAATTACAGACTATTACAACAAGTTCCAAACAAGGGAAAATAATGAGATTGTTGACTCAACTTCAGTTAAGGACTTAAGTTATGTTAAAGGTTTTCATGGTTTCTTGTGTTAATTATGTATGCGGTACAACAGTAATCGAACATCAACTTCATTATTTTTTTCCTCCACGATGAAACAATGTGGAATGACCCTTATATTTATTAAGCACCAACTTTTGTCTCTCTATTAAAACCATTACATAATGTTACCAGCATGGAGACTCAGTTGGCATTCATGTGTGGCTTCGTGGCATCTTACAGCTAACTGATAAGTGGTCTATTTAATGCACACAAGTTTTAGAAACAATGCAATTTTTTTAGCTAATTTATAGTATCTAATTTAATTGATTTTTTTTACATAAAATAGTGAAAAAATAAGTTCACCCAAATTAAGGAACATTGCACAGAAAAAATTCAGTTGTAAAATATTAAAAATCAAAATTATATACTAATAAAAATATGGCAGTTGAAAGACCTTATTCAGCTGATAAGGAACAGTCTTGTACAAAATGTTGCATATCATGCAGTCACCATAATTGGAAAAATATTTATGTTCAATAAGGCCAAATATCAGAGATGATGTGACTAAATTTGTAGAGTATATGTTTGATAGCCTTTTCACACCAAGACATTTTCCTAGTGGTTGTAATACTTTTTTTTTTTTTAACACCTTTCGTTAAGCACTTTGTCTGCTCTTGAGAAGAGTTAACATTAGTTAACACTGTCTGTGTTCTCACAGGATATTAGTTCTGTGTATCAGATTTTCCCAGACGAGGTTCTTGGATCAGGACAATTTGGAATTGTATATGGAGGTATGTTTCGCATTCAATAGTCAAGTGTGCTATATTGTACCACCCTATATATTCTGGGAGTCTCACATAAGTACTAGCTATTTCTGTCTTTTGGCTCCTCCTCCCATGTCCTATATGTAAAATATATTGTTTAATTATTCTAGGGAAGCACCGCAAGACAGGCCGGGATGTGGCTATAAAAATAATTGATAAGTTGCGTTTTCCTACAAAGCAGGAGAGCCAGCTGCGGAATGAGGTTGCCATTTTACAGGTACTGGATCACATGCCTTGTGATTTTACTGTCATTAAGATTCGTATACTTCACTCATCCATCTCTACACAAAACAACTCATGTGTTTTCGTAGCATCAAAGTAAACATTTTGAAAGAAATTTATTAGAATTTAAAAAGATATTTGTTGAAGTCTATTCTTATTTTCAAATAGGTGAAATATCTATATGACGCTGGCATTAGGGAGGGGGTTACAGAAAACCGTAGATGCACTATAGTGGACTAAAGCGGTGAATAACAACAATGAATGGCAAAGATGTTTAAATGGTGGTAATACTATTGGAGCATAAAATATTGGTGACTTTACTTTTACAGCAATGTCTACAGAATGTTATTTTAAAGCCAGGTCCAGATTGTGCAATATGTCCATGTGTGACACTTTACTACACATGAAATCACTAGAGCATCTTTTTCTATGTTCCTGTTTTTACAGTTGGCTCTTGTAAGCTCAGTAATATTCAACTAATTTTGGCACTTGAAATAGCTAATTGTGATACATGTCTTGCATATGCAATCACTTGCATTGCATTTTATATGTGACAGCGCAAAGCGCTCCACTGAGAGTAAGGTCCAGTGCTGAAAGGTAGCGTGTTTGCAGTCTAACAGGTGTAAGACAATACAATGCGATGCCAAACAGGGTTTTCTGATAAAGTTTGATACGTTTAATACATTTATTTACTATGCTGTGGGTTACCTTATTTGGGATGAATCTGTGGTAACTTGGCTTGCACAAGGTACGGAGCTTGTCATGCATAGTTTGTACATTACAGCTCAAGTAGATGATAAATAATTATCTGCATGATAGTTGGAAGCTATAGATGCAGCCACTTCCGTGTACACTGGCCACAAAACCATCAACCACAGCACATGAAATGCTTATTCTGAAGCAATGATTTGTTCTCTAGTAACTGTTGTCAAAGACTGTCTTGTGTTTTGAAGTTCTGTTTTTTTGCGTGGCTTACTAAGAATGCACAATCCTATTCTCTCCATTTAAACTGAACAAGGTTTCCATTTCTGACTAGCATCTCGGTTGCATGGTAAATGCTCGATCTTCCATGCTACTAGTAACATAATAACGTTCTTTTTATTTGTGATCAGCATAATAGGCAGTGAACGAAGTAGACAAAATGAACACTATTCTCTGCTATCAGTTGTATTCTGTAATCATCCCCTCCTTCCTTCATCACAGAAATATTTATAGTATTTAACACTGGAACCAATGACTATAATGCAGTCCAACCTATGAAAGTATAAAAAAAGACCAAACAGTTTGATCTCCGTTATATACCATCTACAGTAGAATGCAGGGAAACTCCTAGAACCGAAGACTAGACTTCAGTGGTTGTAATAAAGAAATAGTTGAGGTAGTCAAGTAATAAACAATTATTTTTGTCTTTCCATAGGAACAATATCTTTAAGTTTTTTCAAAATTTTTTATTCTCAACATATGCAGGTATACAATTATAAATAAAGGTTAATAATATTGGTAGGATTTATTTAAACTTTGTGTATAATTGTTTAGTCATTCTTCTTTAATGGGAATTTTAAAATATAACGGTCACCTACTCAGTAGAGACGGACAATTTTTGGTCTGAATTAATATTCTTTAACATAATTAGTGCCTCATGTCTCAGCATTGTCACTAGTTTCTAGTGAATTATGGGTCACAAAATGGTTGACTCCAGAATGTGCAGGTACACTTTCATATTGGCTCCAACTGACCAGTGCCCCAAGTGGTGAAAAGAGGGAAATGGTAAAATGCGAATTTAGCTTTTCCAAACAGTAACTTTTGTATATGTGTTCGGTAACAGCTTCTGCAAGATAATTTATGTAAAATAGGGTGTTTTAAAATTAGTGCTTTGGTATGTCCCTTTAACAAAGACACCTTTTTACTGCAGGATCCTCTTAGCGATTGTATCATAAATAGCGTGTTTTAACTTGATACCGTTCTTAACTTCTTTTGTTTATATGCATGAAGTGTAATGTTCTAGAAGAACAAAGAATGCATCTGTGCTATACCTCATTTTCCAGTCAGGCTGGTCATCTGAATACCTGTTACATTCACAATTTGTCGACAGCTAATGACAGGCTTTTTAAACCAGCTTACACACCTGCCTTGTGTTATGCGATAGCTTCATTTGTGGCATAATAAATGGTCATCATTAGTTTATGAATGTTTGCACCAAACCTGTGTCTGACTGGTATGTTATGACACTTCAATTGTCATAGTTGTGCTCTGCATACTATTATGCAAGGGTGGAACTCTTGCTGCAATATAATGCAGATGAGTTGTGCATGCGTTAAAGCAATGGTCTGAAGTGTACGGATTAGAAAATGGACATAGAACAGACATTGATGGACTCATCCAGTCTGCACGCTGTCTCTGGAACAGTAATGTTCTAAGGCCTTGTCCATTTTTTCATGAAAGCAGAGTGATCATTTCTTGTATACTTTTACAGGTGAGAAAGAAAGATCAGTTCTATCGCACTGATTATAGGGAATACCCTCATTAATACATTATCCCCAGATTCATCTGATGAATTGCATGATTGGTGCTACCAGAAACTTGCATATACAAGCATCAAAAGGAGGAAGGCTAGATGTTTATTGAATAGGTGCACTAAGATTTCCTAAATATGAGATCAAAATAATTGATTGAACATCAATATTAATTAAAATGTAACTTTTTCATTATTTATGTTAAAATGTTGATTAAAATAGCAAAATATATGAGTGCTTGTGAATAAACAATGTGAATGATGTATAATAAAATCACTGGATGCACTTCTGATAAACTCCTATATAGCCATATTTAGACATGTGTTGGCTGAAGCTAGAAAGCATAATGCATTGTAGGAAAATGATTCAAGTGGAATTATCCTTCCCTAATTTATTCTTGGAAGTATTCTCAGAAATAAAGAGTAGTATGTAACTTTGTTCCTATAATATATTTGATATAACAGAGGCTATCTTGCATCCCCACTGTTCAGGGGTCTAACTATTACTAATAGTAAATTTGGTCCACTGTTAGATGAACGTGGGATAAAACCCACTATCTAGCTCCACTACGATTTTGAGTGCTGTTAGTTCTCCTACTTTGGCTAATCTTTGTATGCATAAGTAGGAGGTAAATCGTTATCTACCTATAATTGCTCCATACTAATTGGGTTTGAGAAGCCAAGTCTAGTTATTCTATTGTATTAGGCTGAGTTTAGCATGCATCTAGAGAACCACTGACGTGCGTTTCGCTATGCTTTTTCAAGGACCTTTTTTCAAGGAGTTTACTATACACCAATTCACATTGTTTATTCACGAGCACTCATATATTTCGCTATTTTAATCAACTTTTTAACAGAAATAATAAGTTACATTTTAATTAATATTGATGTTCAATCAATAATTTTGATCTCATTATATTTAGGGAATCTTAGTGCACCTATTCAATAAACTTCTAGCCTTCCTCCTTTTGATATTTTTACAGGTGTAAGATCTCTTTGAAATAGCTGTTTAATTGCAAGTAACACAAAGATTGTCTGTTGCAAGAGTGAAATGAATTAAAGTTTACCTGAATGTCTTATTTAGGCGTGTATCTTCTCTCTAGAACCTGCACCACCGTGGAGTGGTGAACTTGGAGTGTATGTTTGAAACTCAGGAAAGAGTGTTTGTGGTGATGGAGAAGTTGCATGGGGACATGCTGGAGATGATCTTGTCCAGTGAGAAAGGAAGGTTACCAGAGCGCATCACCAAATTCCTGGTTACACAGGTGAGTGTGGGAAAGGTGTATTGGGGAAACTAGCACATATCTGGTAATGCAGTGTGACTTCTTACTCACTTGTTTGTTACATTTAAGATCCTGGTAGCACTGCGACACCTTCACTTCAAAAATATTGTCCACTGCGACCTGAAACCAGAGAATGTGCTGCTTGCATCAGCGGATCCCTTTCCTCAGGTAACACACAGTTATGCAATACGTCTGTTTCATAATTTCAGTTGTCGTTAGGAAAACCTGTATATAGGGAATAATGCACCCCTTACTGTAAAGTATTACAGATATTAGAAGTCCCTTAAGACATTGGTGGAACTACCGTTGGTGCAGCGTATAAGGACCTATGGAGATAATGGGGCCCGTTGCATAGGGAACTAGCGATCTGTGGGCCCCAGGTCCCTCCTCCCCACTTCCCTGCACCAGGGCCCAACGCTTGCTAGTTCCGTCTCTGCCTTAAGACTTCTATGACCTGTACAGTAGTGTGCCACCTACAGCCATTTTATGGTCACAGCACTCAGTGACTGCTAATATCCATATCATTTCAAGTAAGGAATGTATATTTCCATATCTCTCTCCACCTTACTGACAGTAGGCTTTCTGGGATCTGTGTTTTGTGGCACATTTTGGGGCTCTATCGGCACAAAACAAGCACTACTACTTTTTGTTTCTCAAAGAGACCAAAGGGGGCTGATCAGAGGATACAAGACTATCTACTAGCCTGTTCTTAACATTACAAACTGCTGGACAAGCCTATTAAATAAATGTATCGTATTTGTTTGTCTTCTGTAAATGTAAATTACAAATGCAGTGATAGTGTCTCCTAGTCTTTGAATGACTGGTAAAGGTGCTTGGGTTCTAGTATTAAATGCACCAGTCTGTTTTGAAGCTTATGTACATATGATGCAGAACTAGCAATACTTTCAATACCTCTTTACTGCAGATGTGTGCATAAAAAGTATTTTATTGTCGTATAGTACATCTGTGCAGACGTTAGAATTTATGAGGGGAAAATTGATGTGTTTGTGCCCTGATATTGCTGCGTGTGTTGCCTGAAAAACTACTAAGATACCTGGTTAGTATTGGATTATTATGTGGCATGTTGTTTAATAATGTGGTTGGAGGAGGACAGCCTGTGTGTCTGTGATCTGCTTCTGACCGCATTTTTGGGCCACAGTCCAGAAGTGATCTGACCAGTAAGCCCAAAGGAAAGGTCTTTGTCCAATTTGGTTGTTTCTGTGTGTGCATCTATAGCAGAATGGTCCCATGTGTTACCAGCTTTTTAGATGTCGCCTGAAAAGGTCCGTAGTGTGACTCTATGCTCAACAACTTACAGCAATGAAACACATTTCCAGAGACGAATGGGGGGGGGGGGGGGTTAGTACATGATATGGATGCATAAAAAATAAATATATTGTTATTGACATTCTTTAAAACTTATATACACACCATAGGTTAAGCTCTGTGATTTTGGCTTTGCACGTATCATTGGGGAGAAATCGTTTCGCCGTTCAGTAGTTGGGACTCCTGCCTACTTGGCCCCAGAAGTGCTGAGGAATCGAGGCTATAACCGATCTCTGGACATGTGGTCTGTGGGGGTAATCATATATGTCAGCTTGAGTGGAACTTTCCCATTCAATGAGGATGAGGACATTCATGACCAGATCCAGAATGCAGCCTTCATGTACCCACCAAACCCCTGGAGAGAGACCTCCTCTGATGGTGAGTGCTGTCTGCCAGACATACCGAAAATTAAGTCATTGTATTTAATACATACACACACCCACACATTTATAGGTACATCCAAAAGTATAAATTATTAACAAAATACATTGTAAATGTTCATTTTTTTTTTTACGGTATTTTAAAGGCCTGCCTAACCTTAAAATACTATTTGGTCTAGGCTGAAAGGATTCTTATAGCATTCAGAAACCTATATATGCAAGTTCCCATAACAATGCAGAATCTAATGTTTGTCAGTGCATGTATTATTCTTCTTGTGTAGTAGAGTGTATGTCATTGCACATTATTCACCATCTGGTATGCATTAAAAACGTTTGCCCATTTTCATACCTGAAATGTGTTCAGTTCTAATAAGTTCCCAAGATTTTTGCATGTATTTAAGTTTGTAATACTTTTGTAGAAAACAGCCAGCACTTTGTGACCATTTGTAACTGATATTGTTTGTTGTTCGATATCTGTATTGAGGATGGTGATGAATCCCCAAAACTGATTTTTTTAAATCTCTTTGAATGCAAACCCACTATTACTCCAACATTCCGTATGAAAAAATCAAAGCACACCTCGTGGAAGAAGTGCCCCTTCAAATGCAACTCTGTAAACGCCAAAATTTCTTGGCTTAAATAACATGCTGTTAAAATGGACAGTGTCCCATGTATAAACAGCACTAATTAATTAATATGTTATATTGTTAGATGTATTAGGCTGTCACACAGTTCGGTATGGTATATTTCAGTTGTGGACAACTTGTGTCCAGACACTGGTAGGGGTAGACTGGAAAATATTCAGCTGTTAGACTGACTGAGAGCAGACGCATCCTGTATCTTGTGCAGAGAGGTCAAAGACAATCCAATCAAGGAGAGAGTGTGTAGTGTGCTCTTCCTCCTTCCTCTATGCGGCAAGTAAGGGGCATGTAAGATCTGATTAGCATGTGAAGAATCTTATGAGCATGTAAGGAGATGTGATGGCATTTTGGGAGATCTAATGGAATATGTCTTTCTGTAGGCATGTGGGAAGGTTGACTTGCATGTATGATGTATGGCGCAAATGGGAAGGTCTGATGGCATGTATGGGGAATTTGGGTAGATTTGATGGCAAATGGGGCGCTTGATGGCATTTAAAGGGCATGTGGTGAGATCTAGTGGTACGTTGGGAGGATTTTATGATTATTCTGAACATTTTGGCAATGTGTTGGATATTGTTTTTTGTTTCGCAAGATATTGTAAATTGTTATATTTTCGATATGTGTGTACGGTATTTATGCACATGTTTATAGTGGGTACATGTGTATATATATACACGCACATATAAAAGGTAACGTTGGCTCTTTGGAGGACCTATAGATATTTTTTGGCATTTGGTCTCTTACTGGTTGGCCACCCATGGTATATTTTATTGCAAAATGAGACTGGTTGTCCTTATACAGATGTAATATTTTCAATAAGATTATTTTTCTGCGAAGTTTTGTCCTAGGTTTTTTTCATTTAAAGAGCTAAATTTTGTATTTGTATGTGGAAGTGGATTCCTACCTCAACTGCGATGATAAATATCAATGGGGATAGGCAACTCTTGACAAACACAACTTTATTACAAGCTCTATAACTATAACTCTATCTTTCCTGTCTGTCCTGTTTCCTAGCCATTGACCTCATTAACAACCTCCTGCAAGTGAAGATGAGGAAACGCTACAGTGTGGACAAAACCCTCAATCATCCTTGGTTACAGGTGAGCATTTTTGCGTAATAAAAATGTAGCAAATTGCAAACAATACGACATTGGTCTATGACTAAGCTGATGAAAGATTTCTGAAGATTTGCACCTGAATGTTTTACTGGCTTTACGACAACATGAATGCAAAACAAAGGGACATTTCTAACTACAAAGATTTTGTGTAACTAAAGTGCTGCAACCCTACCTCCCACCACCACCACCACCACTCCTCCTCTATTGAGAATGCTCAATTACCCGTTAAGCTGTGATGCTGATTTTCGATGCTTAATGAGAAAACTAAAAGTTGGTTTTGTTTGACTATTATCCATACCCACAGTAAGTGCAAAATATTGGTGTTTGGGTTGCAATATTGCTTAGCTGAAGAAATTGTCCTATTTGCATTGTAAAATCTTTGAGGGGGGGCATCTGTCAGCCTTCACTTCCTTTTACTCTAAAAGCAATGTAACATTTGCATGCAATAAATTCAGCATAAGTTCCATTTTAATGCCCTCTAATATCAAATACAGCAAATGCTGGTAGATTTTCAACATACAATTTTAAAATTAGACATTGGTATACAGGTTGTACTATTGCAGTTTTGGTTCTTAGATTCTTTATTTTTTCAATTTAATTTCTTAATGCAAATGCCTTTGTAGGATTACCAAACCTGGTTGGATCTTCGCGAACTGGAGTGCAAGATAGGAGAACGCTATATTACTCATGAAAGCGATGATCCCCGCTGGGAGATGTATGCTGGGGAACACTGTCTCCAGTACCCTCAACATCTCTTGCCTCCACCATCCGTTGAACCTGAGGATGCAGAGATGATGGCTCTAGGAGAAAGAATCAGCATTCTCTGACGCTGCAAAGCTGTGTCACACTCCATGTTTAGTCCTCTCTGCTAAAAGAGAAGAACAATAGGAGATGAAAGGCAGATTTTAGATGTTGAATGTACAGTATTCATCAATCCAATCTGACTGTGTGCATCACTCCGCAAGTCTTAACGATACCTCTGGGCTGTATCCCTAACCCCATCCCCACTAGTAAATCCTTTCAGAAGAGCCTAATGAAGACACTCCATTGGAGCAGTGTTGAAGAGGCCTCCCCTTGTGTAATGAGGACACCTGAAGTTCTGTGGGTTTGACAGATTATGCGTTGTAGGAGATGTTCCATTTCTATTATAATTGTTCATTACATTGTAAGTTCTGTACTGTTTGTAAGGCCTGCAATGCATTGTGGTCCAGCTCTAGTTGGCTGTATTCTTACGGCTGGTTCGAACCTCCGTTTTTACAGATTGGGTGAATAGAGCATAGATATGTGTGTGTGTGTGTGTGTGTGTCCACATATACAAAACAATTATGTAAAAATCTAACATACAACTGTTGAGAAATATTTAGTCACTCACAAGGTCAAAAGGGAATCCTGTCGGACAGATGACGAGGAATGAAGTTGTAGTCCACAGAGACTTGGTAATCACTCCATTTTGTAATGCAGGCACAATGCGCAGTGCAGGGGTTAAACCTGTTTGTCACAGATGTGCGTCTTTTTCTCTTTTTTTTTTTTTTACTCCAGAGGAATCTGTGTGTTGTTTTTTATTTAATTCCTAGCCTGAAAGATGACCTTGCTTGTGAGGTGAGATACTCTGCAAGGGTCAGCAGCTCCCAGGAAGTGCACACTGAATATCAGTCTTAGAGAACGCTGGACAGAGCAATTGAAATGCATACATTGAGACTCTGTGTAATGTACGTGCACAGGAATCATTTGTGTTTGTCCAGTAACAATATATTCACCAAGGACCAGTGCGCTCTGTTTTGGGGCTATTAAATGAGGTTTTCCCCAGGCTTCACCTCATATAGTCCCTGATTTGGTTTTGTTCTCAATTTTGCTTAATTGTATCAAAAAAAGTTACTAATATTTTTTCTAAAGGTCAAATACAGTGTATTTAGAAACTTTTGTCAGTATGTTCCATATTATACTCCTATAGCAGATTTTAGACTATATTCTTACATTTCTATCCTGAATAAAACCAAAATACTGTGTTATTAATTACTTTTTTTCTGTGCTTTTCATAGGGTGTTATTTTTTGTTTTTATTTGTACTTTATTTGTACTTTATTTGTACTTTTTTTGCTACGTCCTTTCAGAGTCTGAACTGAAGGTGATGCTGGTAATGGTGTTTTTCCACACCAAATGACAGAAGGTGGAGACAAACCAAAGGATACCTGTTTTAATGTCCTACTCAATCAAAACCAATTCTGCCCTGTCAGTGAAATGTGCACTGTGATTGGACTGAAGTTGGGATCAAAATGAGGAGCATGAACTATTTTGTGCTCTTTCAACACACGTTCCCATTTGTCTGTCAAAAGTATTTTGGGAATTGTAAATAGGCAATATCAGTATTATTCTGCAGTATGTCTGTAACAGGTAAGTTTATAACTTTCCTGGCATTGTCTGATGCCTTTCTACTTGAGTTGAGATAGGGGCTTTGTGGGTGAAGGTAATTTACAAAGGACCTTCACAGAAAACTGCAATTTGTGGACATCACTACTAAAAAACTGAGATATGGTTGCTATTGGTTAAAGCATTTTCCATTACACATAATATTTGATAAATGTCACCCATTGTGGGTGTTAAGTGCAAGTGCTCTCATCATTTGAGGGAATTTCTTAATGTTGTGTATGGGAACAAAGGAAGCCGCTTGCTAAAATGATTTTTGTTTATTTTTATGCTGCTACAGAATTCTCTGTTGCCATATAGTGGAGGAAAAAATGCAAAGCACCAAAAGACAAAATACAGAACAAGCCAAAGCACAATACACAACAAAAAGTAAAAGTGTAAAAATAGCAAACAATGTAGCATAATACTGTGTGTAAGACATAATGGGCAAAGTTACATAACAATCAAGTGTTGTACAGAATATCCAAAAGCCATGACACAGGGGTTCTCATGTGTCAGTAGCCAAGAAGTAGAATGGTCCCTATTCCCAAGAACTAAATAATCTAATGGGGAGAGTGGGGCTACATGAACTGAGAATGTGGACAGCTGGGCCAACGTGAGTGGAACTAGGTGGGAGACTGGTTGGCTTTCATGAATATTATGGGGTTTTAAGGAATGCTTAGAACTTTGGAGGCTGATGGAGTGTGATTTGTTGGGGAAAGGAATGGGAAAAGTCTTGGAGGTGGGAGGGAGATGTTATCACTTGGCAATTGTAGAGATCGAGAGGGGGTGTGGTGTGAGAGGTGGGCGGAAATATAGAGTGGTGGCTGAGGGCTTTAATAGGGGAGGGTGAGGAGTTTGGGATGTAGGTGGCGGGAAGCCAGTTTAGAGACTGACAGTAACAGGAGAGGAAAACATGTCTTGCTTGGGCATTGAGGATCTGCCAAAGCTGCACCCAGGACATGACAACTGGCCCACCCCGGAAGGATAAGCAGCAATAGAGTTTAGGGGAAATGGAACCTAAGGGTCACACAGTTCCCCCCCCCCCCACCCCTCCCCCCTTAGATCTTCGAGGACGGAGCCCATGAGGGCATGCCCGCACTCCTAACATCCGTGAAAAGAAAAATTGAAAGTGAAACAAAAAGGTGTAATAGAAAAGCAAAAAAGTGGAGAGTGGCTATGGCCCCAGCCTTATGGGCTAGCTATAAAAAAAAAATTCTGTCCAGCCATAGCCCTAAGGCCCATGCAAAAGGAAGGCGAGTGTGTAAAATGAAAGTGGTATAATGTGCTAGATGCCAACAAAATCACGTGTTTAAGGTGTAACTACAGTGACTTATGGCACCCTTGGGTCGAGCCTCCGGGCACATTAGTCCTGGCATCAGACGAAGCTTTCCCATATCTTGTCAGGGGGGCTCCAGTCCCCTTATTTGAACACGTACTCACTTGAGTTTAGCTAAAAGGCCAAGAAGCGACCCATCAGGAGGAGGTTGCAGTAGTCAAAGCTAAAGGTATTGCGTGAGTGGATGAGCGTTTTGGTAGCATCAAGGGTGGGAGAGTCCTATACATGGCAATGTTCCAAAGATGAAAGACATTGGTATGGGCTGTGGGTGACACTCAGGAGGCAGACATGATGAACAGAGGAGAGTGTAGTGTCCATGATGAGATTTGAGAGGGTTAATGCACGTCCTGAAGGGAAAAGGATTAGCTCCATTTTAGACATGTTGGGCCCGAGTCATTAAGGGACGCACAATGTGTGTTTGTTTTAAAATGCATGTAAATTGTGTATACATACGCCCGATTTCAACAAAGAGATGATGTGAACATATGTGTGATGAATACAGGGGTAGGTGTGCGCTACAAGACAGGACACTGCAGGATACTTCCAATATATATGTGGAATTTAGATGCCCAAAAGAACGCATAGAGAATTAAAAAAAAAAAAAAAAAAAAATTCAATTAATGTTCTTTTGAGATTGCCACGCCCTTTACTGAAGTATGACTACGGGCAAACGCCCCTTACCCCCCTGCAATTCATAGGCAGTAATTGTCCTTTGTGCTTGAAGATGAGTTCAGTGTTGCAGCATTCTGTGGCATATGAGCCAGTTCTGGGCAGGTGCAGAGTAACTTTTTCTAATTGTATGCTCAAAATTGCCGTTTACGTGCCTTAATGGATTAGGCCTGTTGAGTTTGTTAGCATTTGGACATACGTCATCATCATCATTTATTTATATAGCGCCACTAATTCCACAGCGCTTTACAGAGAACTCCTTCACATCAGTCCCTGCCCCTTTGGAGCTTACAGTCTAAATTCCCTAATATAGACACACATAGAGTGACAGACAGAGAGGGAGACAGACAGACTAGGGTCAAATTTGATAGCAGCCAATTAACCTACAAGTATGTTTTTCGAGTGTCGGAGGAAACCGGAGCACCCGGAGGAAACCCACGCAAACACAGCGAGAACATACAAACTCCACACAGGTAAGGTCATGGTTGGGAATCGAACTCATGACCCCAGTGCTGTGAGGCAGGAATGCTAACCACTAGGCCACTGTGCTGCCCATACATGAGGACATAGCAGAAAGGCAACACACAATAAAGCAAAGAGGGGGAGAGGAAGATTTGTGTGTTATCGTAGAGATGGTAATGGGTGAGGAGGTGTAGCATGTGAAGATGAGACGGCCAAGGATGGAGTCCTTGTGAGACTCCAATAGCTAGAAACAATGATCAGCTGGAAAGCTAGGAAATGAACCAGGAGGAGAACAATGTCACAAAGTCTAATGGAGTGGAGGATGTATAAGATGTGGTCAATGATGGCAGAGATCCATGAGGATGAGAGAACATTAAAGTGTTTGTGACTTTATTAATTGTAGTAGTCTGTAGGTTGAAAAGAACATAAACCCGATTTGAGAGGGTCAGTGAGACAGTGAGTGGGGATAGAACTTAGAAGGCAATTATAGACAAAGCAGCTCAAGGAGCGAAATTGTGCTGCAGTTGGAGAGACAGTCAAGATAAGCTCTATTGAGGATGGATTAGATGAGAGAATGTTTGCAAAGGAAGATGTGGTACAGAGGGACAAGTTGAAGACGTGGGTAGTTATTGAAGGAGACGGTGTACAGTCATGGCCAAAAGTTTTAAAAATGACACACATTATTTTTCACAAAGTCTGCTGCCTCAGTGTTTATGATAGCAATTTGCATCTAATCTAGAATGCCATGAAGTGTGATCAGATGAATTGCAATTAATTTCAAAGTCTCTCTTTGCCATGACAATGAACTTTATGCTAAAAACAACGTTTTCACTGCATTTCAGCACTGCCACAAAAGGACCACCTGACATCAGGTCAGTGATTCTCTCGTTAACACAGGTGAGAGTGTTGACGAGGACAAGGCTGGAGATCACTGTCATGCTGATTGAGTTGGAATAACAGACTGGAAGCTTCAAAAGGGGGGTGGTGCGTGGAATAATTGTTTTTCCTCTGTTAACGGCAAGGAAACACAAGCAGTCATCATTGCTTTGCACAAAAAGGGCTTCACAGGCAAGGATATTGCTGCTAGTAAGATTGCATCTAAATCAACCATTTATCGGATCTTCAAGAGCTTCAAGGAGAGAGGTTCAATAGTTGTGAAGAAGGCTTCAGGGTGCCCAAGAACATCAGCAAGAGCCAGGACCGTCTCCTAAAGTTGATTCAGCTTCGGGATCGGGGCACCACTAGTGCAGAGCTTGCTCAGGAATAGCAGCAGGCAGGTGTGAGTGCATCTGCACGCACAGTGAGGTAAAGAATTTTGGAGGATGGCCTAGTGTCAAGATGGCCAGCAAAGAAGCCACTTCTCTCCAGGAAAAACATCAGGGACAAACTGATATTCTGCAAAAGGTACAGGGATTGGACTGCTAAGGACTGGGGTAAAGTCATTTTCTCTGATGAATCCCTTTTCAGATTTGTTGGGACATCTGGAAAAACGCTTGTCTGGAGAAGGAAAGGTGAGCGCTACCATCAGTCCTGTGTTATGCCAACAGTAAAGCATCCTGAGACCATTCGTGTGGAGTTGCTTCTCAGCCAAGGGAGTGGGCTCACTCACAGTTTTGCATAAGAACACAGCCATGAATAAAGAATGGTACCAAAACATCCTCCAAAAGCAACTTCTCCCAACCATCCAAGAGCAGTTTGGTGACGAACAATGCTTTTTCCAGCATGATGGATAACCTTGCCATAAGGCAATAGTGATGACTAAGTGGCTCAGGGATCAAAATTTCAAAAACTCTCCAGACCATAATCCCATTGAGAACTTGTGGTCAATCCTCAAGAGGTGGGTGGACAAACAAACACCTACAAATTCTGACAAACTCCAAGCATTGACTAGGCAAGAATGGGTGGCCATCGGTCAGTATGTGGGCCCAGAAGTTGATTGACAGTATGCCAAATTGCAGAGGTCTTCAAAAAGAAGGGTCAACACTGCAAATATTGACTGGTTTGCATAAACTTTAATGTAATTGTCAATAAAAGCCTTTGACACTTATAAAATGCTTGTAATTTTACTTCAATATACCATAGCAACATTTGATAAAAGGTCTAAAAACAGTGAAGAAGCAAACTTTGTGAAAACCAATACTTGTGTCATTCGCAAAACTTTTGGCCATCACTGTAGGTAAAAGGGGATAGAGTAAAGGGAAAAAGAATGATAGAGTGTAGGCCTGGTTTCAAGAGATGTGTGAGAGCAGATGGGGTGGGTAGAGGAGGAGATGTGCTTACAGCAGGTGGGGCTTGACAGAAGGATTTTTTTATTTTTTGTGGGTGAAGTGAATGGTAAGGTTGAGGGCTGGAAAGAAGAAGAGGTAGGCAAACATGGCTGGTTAGAAATGAGACTTCAAAGTTAATCAATCAGAAAACATTAAAGTGGTATGAAATAAGTGTTGCCAGGGACATTATTTATATTTGTTACCTTAATTACCTAAACTTCAGAGTAGTGAAGATCCTATCTTTCATTGCATGAAGGCGGTCCTGGTGAGCACACATCGCTGGATGAGGCGGTGGTAGTCTCTTCGCGATTGCTGATAAATCCAGCGCCGAGGACACCTGCAAAAGAAAACCGATTTCGGAAGAAAACAACAAGGGAATACACAGACTTACCTGATCAGCGACTGTCTACATATCCGATCCTAGCAGAACACTGACAGGAGCTTCTTCCCAATGCTCGGGTGTCTGGCAGTAGTGTCTGACGACAGTGCGCTCTCAATGAATTTTTATTTAAAGCGGCAATGTCTGGACCACGCAGGTTAACTGTTGAGAGGGGTCCTGACATTGACGCTTTAAATTAAAATTCATTGAGGACGCGCTGACGTCCGACACTACTGCCAGACACCTGTGCATTCGGAAGAACCTCCTGGTAGTGTTCTGCTAGGATCGGATATGTGGACAGTCGCTGATCAGGTAAGTCTGTGTATTCTCTTGTCGTTTTCTTATCAAATCGGTTTTCTTTTGTAGGTGTCCTCGGTGTTGGATTTATCAGCATCGACAACGCCTACCCCACCCGGATGAGGAGCATGCCATCTTCATAAAGGGTATATGTAACAACCATAAATGCACCATTTGGTTTGGGCATCGCATGATATGTTAGCAGTGAACTTTATAATTATAATTGTCAGGTCATCCAGAGTTTTGTGGTGCCTTACAAATAAACTATGATGGTGAGTAGTTCTCTCACTTACAATCCATATGCTTGATACTGCTAAATTATAAGTCATGAAACGTGAAACTGAGAGAAGGCTGCAACCATAAGAAGTCAGGTTTATCTCAAATTACAGGAAGCCACAAAGCAAATCAGAAATGCGTCAAATCCAGGGTCTTATAAATTTAACACCATTAATGTAGGCTGCACTTCATATTCTCTCTCTCTCTCTCTCTTAAAATCTAACATAACTACTAGAGTGTCCATGCAGAATGAAAGCAAAAGCCTCCAGAACCAGAAAACGATGGAGCTTTAGTTAAAAGAAAGATTTTAAGATATTTTTAGATTTCTGCAGTGACTGGTTCATGTTTTATGTCTCTACTCATTCCAACCATGATGCTCAAGTGGTAGCGACACGACTGCCAGTTGCCAATGACCGCTTTACTATTTGTGACTGATAATGCTGCTACCTTACAATATCGCCACACGCTTTTTCTGACCAGCAGCTACAATTTTCATTCCACTACCTTATGTATCAAGTGTTGCCCACACCTCTTACATTGTAAGTTCATTTTGGCAGGATTTCATTGGATTGTATATAATTTGTGAGATCCCCTCAATGTACAGCATTGCGTAATATATTGGTGCTTTGTAAGATAATAATAAAGCATGTGACCCCATAAGCTCCCTGGGCATTTACCTTTCCACTTGCATGAACAGATATGCCATGTGTGCAGAGCTGAGAACAAGAAAGTTGTCATTAACATTTGTCTCTTGGCCAGTTGAGAGCTTTTATATCGTTTGCTCACAACACATTTGGATTGGAATATAAGGAAATTCATTTACTGTGAATATAGAGCAGATATTGGGATATTCACATTGGAGCCTACAATCGTCTGATTTTTACATGCACAGCCCTATTTTGTGGGTCAAAACAAAATGCTATAAAATTATGCAAGCTTCAGTGTGTTCTGTGGTTTATACTGCCACCCATGTGAATAGCAGAGCTGTATAGGCACTGGAATCCGTAATCCTGGATGCACCATTGTCTCATAGACATGAAGCACATACGTAATAGGGCATATATAGAATTTGCAAAGTGATTCTTTTCCGGCATGGAATTGGGAGGTTTTGCAAAAAGGACCTTAAGCACTAAATCATCCCCTACCCCAACCCCCTACCCCCCCACCCCTGTCAGTGAGGTGCAACTTCACCGCTACTCTCCAGTGGTGCAGTGAACTGGACATACGTCCCAACACTCCAACCGGTGTTCGCAACAATCGGAGAGACCCCTCAAATTGGGTTGATATGGCCTAATTCGTAGCAGTATAAAGGTACGACTAAAATGCCAGCATCCAGTGGCTCTGTCAACTATGTCATCACCCCTTTCCCATCCTGTTCAACCCCTGTTTTGTATTTTATAAATTAATTGCAGTTACGTTTTTTTTTTTGTTTTTTTTTTATGTATTTTTGTTTTTTTCACATTTTTACTGAGACCAGTTATTCCCTGTTGTCATGCTCTGTAAAGATAAAACCCTTGTTCGGAACCAGTCACATTGTTTTACATTTGAGTGCTATCTGTGCAGAGTGCTATAGCCATGAGAGAAATAATGTTCCATCATAGGCAATCTGCAGTTTTCCAGCTATTGAGGAACTACAAGTCCCAGCATGCTAACATATAGTTCCATAATAGCTGGAAGGACACGAGTTGCCTCGTTCTACACAATGTTTCTTGCATTCTGTTTCTCCCCGCCCCTTAGGATCTAGTTAAAAGCACAGTTTGGGCTACTGGACTGTATCTGATCAAGAACAGTAAACCAGAGAGTTTTGCTAAAGTGCACTTTTTTGGCGATTTTATATGTGGTTTAAAATCGCCATCTTGGGTTTTTTTCCAATAGCAAATATACAAATTGTGTGCTTTAGTAAGGTGCACTTTGCAAAACCGCACGTCAAAGCACCAGAAAAAGTTAAGGGTTTTATTTTTTGTTTTTTTTCTAGATGTAGTTCTGATGCAGTCCCTTGCATGCTGAGGAAGCACTAGCAGGTGCAGTGTGATAATTTAACGGGCAAGGGATGTGTGTAGAGTGGATTACATTTGTTGCCCATTTAATATTTATAATATGACACACACACATAATATCTACTGAGTATTTGGTACTTATTTTGTTTGTGAATATAATAAGTCTGCAGGTTCCTCTGCAATATTCATCCTGGAATGTGTAGTATGCATGTAAACTATGACTGAAGGTTTATGTTACCGTTAAGCTGGATTTAGATGACCATGACCTTATAAACAACAAGTAACAAAGCGTTACTTTATAATGATGTGATAATCACAATAAAAAGTAACACTTTCCATATGCCTTAACATTTCTTTGCACACATCTCCGTCATCTCAACACAGAATGCTTGCCTGCGGACTACATTACCAGTTTTAAAACACTGACCTGTTCCCATCAGACGTGTCTCCTGCATCACATTTTTGCCTCTCAGCTGATTGAAAGCTCACATTTAATCTCTCCTTATAAAGATCATTGCATGCTGCCAGTTGCAGTTGTATTTTATCTTTGTTTCCTCAATCTGCACAAACAAATGAGCCTGGAATCCATCTACCCTGGCAAAACTGTTGCCCTACAAATCGTAACGTAGTCCACATAGACAAATCACATCAGTTTTTACTGCTCAGTTATGCCAACAGAATAAACCAAACAAACACTGATCAATTCATGCACATAAGAGATTTTATAGTGTGAAATAACCCCTGAAATTCATCCTGCAAGCATGTTTTTGGACGGATCCTGGCCTTGCCTTGGACCTTCAGGAAGAATAAAAAGGTTATCGGTCTTTCTGACATCCTCTGTCCTGGAGAAATACACAGATATTTCTTTGATCAAATCTAGTGTATACAATTTTCTCTGATTTTCCTTAGATGGTTCTAACCACAAATCTGGAATTGCAATTTTTTTTGTTGAACATGAAACTTGGAAACTGTTCATATTCTTTCTTGTGACACCAATGCTTTGTCTCTCACTGGGTCGATCTGTACTCCCAGGAGTTGGGACAGTACAAGATGACTCTAGATGAAGTTTATGGATCCAGTCATGGGTCTATAAAAATGCAGTTGTCTTGTGCTTCTTGGTGTTGGTACTTTGCTCTGCTTTTCATATTACCAAAGTGTTATCCGTGTAGGGCAGCACTGCAGTTCCATGTTTCATGAAAGCTGCCATCAGGGCCACCAACACCTTTGTGAATATTCTGAGAGAGGTTTAGAGCACAAATGGTAGGCATGTAAAATGAAAATGGTGTTCCATGCTGAAAATCTAAGAAACCAATAATGTTGTGGTGCAAATGGATTGTGAAAATACATACCCTGTAAATCTATTGATGTAAATAAATTTCCTCCTCCTGATGCTATGAGTTTACAGACAATGTGGAAATGCCTTGCTTTTAAGAACTGATTGATTCTTCTTCGTTCTAGAACAGTACAAAAGTCTACTGAAATTTTCTCTAAAAGCCCCCTCTGATTGGTAGCTACTGGACAACTTACTTGTTTATGCAACAGTGTTTGTAGACTGCTGTAGAATACCTTCTATTGCACCAGAAATTATGGGCTCTGTGATCTGACAAAAACATTTTTCTTGGGTGCTTTGTGGCATTCTATTTTGTACCTACTGCTTACAATATTCTAGACACAGTGATCATGTGTAGTAGTCCACATACATTGCCACTACTCCTGCCACTCACCAGGGTAGTTGGAGACTGGATCAATCCACAGTCTCTGTGGATTTTGAAAGGAACAAAGGGAACTCTTGAATGCCCACATAGTGTCTGGTATACTGTTTGTCTGAATAAGGTCCGAGTTCCTTGAATTGTTGCCTCGAGAAAGAAACTATTTTTTTTTATTTTTACTAGTCAAAAGATCTCTGATGTAATTTATTCTCTGTTCCTTTTTGAATCATTATGTCCAGTTCTTTACCAAACAGAAAACCACCTTCAAAAGGGAGTGCAGCTAAGCATCTCTTAGACTGCTGGCCAGATGTCCATGGATGCAGCCATAGGGCTCTTCTGGCCACCACTGTGGAAGCTAAACGTCTAGCTGATGATGTTACTTTATACAGTGATGTCTGATATGGAAAACCAATTCCTTTCCTCATTACCTCCATATTCATTTGCATCTTCATTGTCTGCTCAACTTTTCTTGTGTGCTAGCATACAGATTATTTAGATCCAGATTCTGATTGTCCTGGAGAAGGAAGCCATTGCCACACCTGTTTTAATTGTAGTGGCGGAATAACCATGCAACTTTTTAAAACATTTTTTCATTTTTTTTAATCTACATGATCTTTAAATGAGCCTCCATCTTCTAAAAGTATAATAGTTTTTACGGATAAGTTTGCTTCTGCAGAATTCACATTCGCTACTGAATTCCGCTTATTAGTCTTAGCCTTCTGAAATTGACACATGGGGGTAAATGTATTAACCTCCGTTTTCTTCAACTCCCACGAGTTCGGCATCTTCGGCGCTTAAATTTAAAGCGGCGCTGCCTTGTAAAGGGAAACTTCCCTTTACAAGGCAGCGCCGCTTTAAATTTAAGCGCCGAAGATGGCGAACTCGTGGGAGTTGAAGAAACCGGAGGTTAATACATTTACCCCATGGTGTCCAATCTTCTCATATTAGATTGTTGTTTCTCCAACTGATCCCATTCTTTATTCATAAATTCTTTATTTACACTATACACTATGAATAACTTGTGTTTACGTTGTTTCTCCCCAAAGGCATCATCCTTCAACAAAGATGGCTTTAGTGACACCTGTATCCACTACTTCAGGATTATATGTCCCAGATGATATTTAGCTTCCCCTTCTTCAGTATCAGATGAGTTCGCCCTGCATGGCTCCATAGATTCCTCTGAAGATAATTTGTGTACCTCATCCCAGTCTAAGCCCATGTGGGATCCTGTCCTTGTAAGCTCTTGGGTTGCTGGTAAGTTTTCAGACATAATGTTCTTTCTCATTAAATTCGTTAATTTCTAAAATTGTCTGGGGACTGTACTGGACTATTTTCCTTAGATATATAATCCATACATAAGGCCTCCATATAATCATTGGAAAATTCACAAGCTCCATACACACCATTATATAATTTCCCAGACATCATTTCTTCTACAGACTTTGTAAGAGTGCTGAAAAGGAGATAGAATTTGAACTTAAAATAACAAACAATTTAAGGGCTTCCAACACCACTTACTAAGGCTTACCTAGGACATCCTTTGGCTTTTTAGGGCAGCTTCCGATGATTTCCTTATCGGCCTATTGTTTCCCACTGCCAGCTGTAGAAAGGCTATAATCCAAATCAGAGTGGTCACATGGGATTTATTTTTTGATCCTTCTCTGTATGAAGATCTATTGTCCTCTTATTTAGTGCAATCCAAGAAGCGCGAACCCGAAAAGAACACACAAACCAGCATATTGAATCACTGTTTACTTGCTTTGTAAACTGTAAACTGACTCTCCAAATTCTCTTTCTTTGAAAAAGTTACACTTGCCTGGCTGACCAGATACATATATTTTGAATTGGCTATAGTAAAATAATAATTCTCCTTCCAACCAGTGTGTAAGTGATACATTGGTGCAATACGTATAATGAGATCAGTAAGTACCTCTTCCACTAAAGAAGAGACGGAATGTGTCCAGATAAAATGGATATCCTGCTTTACTTGTCCTAGGACTGAAATACAGAATTGGGATTATTACATGCACCTCTTGAAGCACAACAATATGCAATTAAACAGACAAACGGACAAACAGATTGCTAGAACACTAATGCAGTGATCTATGAAAACAGAAAAAAAATACCACAACGGTTGCCCCTTTTTTTTTATTTTAAACATTACCTAACATCATTTGAAAATCTAAAACCACTAACCAGAAATATAATAAAACTATGTACTTAACAAACAATAAGCAATAGTACAGCTTATACAAACAACCATACATATATTTAATAAAATATGCAGCCAACACAAACAACTATATCCATATTTAATTAAAGTTAGAGTTAATACATATATTAAAATTATACAATACTCGGCTAAAACATAATTATTTTAAATTCCCTACATAAACACAAAATCTATCAAAAACATGCAACTAAATGAAATTAATGATCTTACCTGTTTATATGCAGTAAGTGGGTCAGGAAGTTGGGAAATATCACTGTGACGGGATGGGCTTACTTTGCCACCCGGTCTGTAGGGGGAAAGTAGGAACAGAAAGAAGTAGTTCCTGCACAGTTCTTTCTCACTGTCAGCAACCGACTGTTACTGACCACTTCTACTGGTGTCACCTTGTAACCAGACACTCGCCGACTGCAAATGCCAACTATGCAATAATTGTAGGAGACCCTTGCTGTCACTACAAGGCTCCTTTGCAGCACCTAGAGAACTGCTTACTTCTGGGTAGCTGCTAGAGGACCTATTTGCTGTGGGTTGGCTGGTACCTCCTATGGATCAGGACTGCTGGGTAGCATGCAGAGCATTGACACAGAGATGCTGGGTTCAACACAGGACAGCTGGGGAACAGATTAGAGTGTAAGCTCTTATCTGTTGGTCAAAGGATACAGCAGGCAATAGGCATAAGCAGAATCTTCAAGCAGTGATGTTGTATTGCTCAAGAGCCCTGACAAGAACTTTTCCGCACTAGTTGGAGGTACTAGTGATCACCCAGAAGTATAGATGGAATACTACCACATTACATGGTCAAACAGGACTCCTTTTAATACAGTTTATGACACACATGTTGGGAGTGGGTAACCCAGTCCCCCTGATCCTAGATGGCACCCCAGTGGCTGTGATATTACATCCACTGTTTACCCTCAGGATGTAATATTCTCTAGACTTGGAGATAATGCAAAATTTACACCATTCTGTGATTTCCTAAATTACTTGCTGTTACATTATTCAGACAGGTTCTAAGACACAGGACGAAAACTACACAGCATGGAATGCTAATGTGCCCCCTCCTGTGCATTGAAGCTTAAAGAGGTCTTGGTCATCGAGATGAAAAGACTTAATTAGCATGCGATTAGCCTGCCTTTAGAAGTTACAAAACAGATTTCATCCAACATATAGCTACAGCCTCAGAAATCAATACATTTCCAATACAGAATTACAACACAATATAAAATAATCAGTGCATTTGCAATATATACAGTAGTGCACCACACCACTAATTGAATTACGTTTTTGCAATAAGTTATTTAAAAGTGATCCAGGCACAGTCACCTAATTACCTCCTGCATAGCAGACCAGCAGTGAATAGGTGTTAGCAGGAGAGGTATATATGACTCCTCTTTCTGTCTTTGAGTAACCTCCCAAACTGTCCTATACACAGGGGCACAACACATTTTCCTGACTGCTTACCCCATCCTGTCCCTCAGTGCGATCTCCACCCAGGTTCTGCCCCCTCCTCCCCTATCTGTCCCTCCTGGCTGGCACTCACATTTAACCCGGAGCTCCCCACGTGCTGTGACTGGACTTGGGGAGTTGCCGTCAGAATGCCCCAAGACGATACCATGAAAGCAGGTATCACCCACATCTGCCTCCTGTTTTGTGCTGCCTTCAAACTGCCTGACTTCTGAACAGAGGTGATAATCATGGAAATGGGGTTATAAACCTGGAAGACCTATGTGATGGTGACATCTGAGTGAAGAGGTTATTGAGAGTATTTTGGGGAGGGATGGGAGGTGAGTCACAATGTTGGGAGTATTTGTTGGAGTGGGAGGAGCAGGTTTATAATAATAATAGTTATAATATGTGCTCCCTTTCTTTGCTTCTATAAATGATCCCACCCAATACTAATCTAACATCCCTCTTGTTAGGAACTCCCAAGTCAGTACAGTGAAACTCGGGAACTACTCGGAAGGCCAGGTGTTCGCTGGAGCCCCTAGTGGTGGGGACAGACTGGGCTGCGGGCCGACCGAGGGTCGAGTAACGTATACTGACTTAAAGGAGTTCCCAGAAGTGGAGTGATTGGTGGACTGTAGTATAAGAAGAATCCTAGGTCAAAAGGTCACAGGCACAGATGCAATATCCAAAGGCAAGCAAAGGGTCAAACTCACAGGCAGAGAAGCAAAATCTGAATTTCCAGGCAAAAGGTCAAGGTCAGAAGAGAAGGGTCACAGGTCCAATAACAAGCAGAGGTCAAAACACGGGTAGTCAAATCCAAGGTAGCAGGAACCAAAACAGATAGCACAAGCAGGAAGCAGGACTGAGGACAGAACGCTATAACCGGCAATGAGGCTCAGTCCTCATTGTCTTAAATAGTTCAAGCAGCCAATCCGAGAGGAGCCCACACAGGAGAAGCCTAATAGATAGAAGTGCTGGTGGCCAATCGTAATGCAGTGCTCAGCTGCATACTAATAACTGACTCCTCTACAAGCTGCCTCCTAGGCACCTGGACAGCCATGGCTCTCACCTAACTGGCCCTGTGCGCGCGCGCCCGGCTCTTAACCAGCTGGCCGGGCGCGGCGTCAGGGAATCTGTAGCGTCCCGGTTGTTGCCCAGGCAACCGGGACGTGGAAACCGGAAGTGACGTCCCGGTTACCGTAGCAACGGCCGGGACGTCATTGGAGGATCCTGGAGAGTCGCGGCGGTGCCCGAGGCCGCCGCGATCTCTAACAGTACCCCCCCCCCCCCTTGAGGAGGGGTCAAGGAACCCCGACATCCAGGCTTAGTAGGAAATTTCTTGAAGAATTCCTTCCCTAACCTCTGAGCATGGAGCCCCCTCTGTGGTATCCAACATCTCTCTTCTGGGCCGTAACCCTTCCAGTGTACTAGGAATTGCACTTGGCCTTGAACTCTCCTTGAGTCAAGCATTCTTTCAACAATGTATTCGTGGTCTCCATTGATAATCAAAGGCTGAGGCCTATTATATGAAGACTGACTGAGTTTGCTGGGAGCCACAACTTTCTTAAGAAGAGAACAATGGAAAGTAGATGGTATTTTTAAAGACGGTGGGAGTTTCAGCCTGAAAGCCACTGGATTTACCTTTTTCTCAATTGAAAATGGTCCAATGTATCGGGGCCCCAGTTTCTTGCAAGGTTGCCTCAACTTGATGTTCCGTGTGGACAACCAAACCCGATCCCACCTTCAGAGAACATGCACACAATGGTGGTCAGCGAAAGCCTTGGATTTTTGAGAGGCTTGATCCAGTGCAGAGTGCACCTTTTTCCAGATAGATCTCAACCTGGCCGTAAAAGCAGGTGTTCCAGAATCCCCACTGGGAACAGCAGTAGAGAATGCGTTGGACTTCGGATGAAATCCGAGGTTGCAGAAGAACGGAGATGTGTGTATTGTGGAATGGCAGGAATTGTTGTAAGCGAATTCCGCCCAGGGCAAGAGAGAGGACCAGTTATCGTGAAATTTTGAAACATAGATGCGTAAAAACTGCCTTAAGGACTGGTTGGTTCTTTCTGTCTGTCCATTCGACTGCGGGTGATAAGCTGAGGACAGACTGATACTGATCCCAATGGACTTACAAAAAGATCTCCAAAATCGTGCAATAAACTGAGATCCTCGGTCCGAAACGATGTCTTCAGGAAGACCATGGAGACGAAAGATATGGGTCAGAAACAAGGTAGCCAGGTCCTGGCATCCGGTAATTTGGGTAAGGATGTAAAATGTGCCATCTTACTGAATCGGTCCACGACTACCCAAATGGTGTTATGGCCTGCAGATACTGGAAGGTCAACAATAAAATCCATCGAAAGATGGGACCAAGGTCTGCTTGGAGCAGGCAAGGGTAGCAGTAGACCAGAAGGGCGGTTTCTAGCAGATTTGTTTCTAGAACACTCAGGCACGAACGTAAGCCTCCACATCATCCGATAAGGTGGGCCACCAAAGCCAGCGAGAAAGGATTTCGATAGTCCTACGAATTCCCGGATGACCAGCAGAGCGGTTGTTGTGACCCTCTATGAGGACAGGTTTTCTTAGATGAACCGGGACAAATAACTTGTTGAGAGGTGTCTGAACGGGAGCAAGTTTCTGGAAGTGTTGGATAGTGGCTCCCAGATCCTGAGTGAATCCGAGATGAATTGAAGTTGAAGGAATAATAGACTGCGAATCAGGAGACTGAGGATGATGGGCCAAAAAACTTCGGGACAAAGAATCAGCCTTAATATTTTTTGAACCTGGACGAAATGTGATGATGAACCTAAATCTGGTGAAGAATAGGGCCCAGCGAGCCTGCCTGGGATTCAGAGTTTTTGCAGTCTGAATATATTGGAGGTTTTTATGGTCTGTGAAGATGGTAATGGTGTGTGCAGCTCCCTCCAACCAATGTCGCCATTCCTCCAATGCCAACTTAATGGCCAATAATTCACGGTTTCCGACGTCATAATTACATTCTGCTGGCAGAAATTTTCTCGAGAAAAATGCTTTTTACTCTGTGGGTCCTTCTGAGAGAGAATGGCACCACCACCGACATCCGAAGCGTCCACCTCCACAATAAACGGAAGTCCTGGGTCAGGGTGTCTAAGGACTGGAGCGGAAATGAAGGCAGCTTTGAGAGCTGAAAAACTTGCCAGTGCTTCTGCGGACCACTCCGCTGGGTTTGCTCCTTTTCGAATGAGGGCAGTGATAGGAGCCACTAACGAGGAGAATGAGCCAATAAACCTTCGGTAATAATTGGCGAAGCCAAGGAATCTTTGGATCGCCTTCAAGTTAGTAGGTAGGACCCAGTATTGAATTGCCTGTACCTTGGCGGGATCCATAGCGAATCCTGATGAGGAGATGATATAACCCAGGAATGCCACTGTGGACACCTCAAATTCGCATTTCTCCCGTTTTGCATACAGATGATGTTCTCGTAATCTCAATAACACCTGGTGGACGTGCTGACGATGCTGAGATAAGGATTCAGAATAAATTAAGATGTCATCCAAATAAACAACAACTGTTTTTCCCAAGAACTCACGTAATACATCGTTAATCAGGTCCTGAAAGACTGCCGGAGCGTTGCACAAACCGAATGGCATTATGAGATATTCGTAATGTCCCGAGTGGGTATTAAAGGCAGTCTTCCACTCATCCCCCTTCTTAATTCGGATAAGATTGTAAGCCCCTCGGAGGTCAATCTTAGAGAATTCATTAGCTGTTTTTAGTTGATCGAACAGGACAGAGATCAAGGGTAAAGGATACATGTTCTTAATCGTGATGCTATTTAGTCCACGGAAATCGATGCAAGGCCTCAGGCTGCCATCTTTTTTGGAAACGAAAAAACAACCTGCGCCTACCGGAGACTTAGAAGGGCGGATGAACCCTTTCTTCAGGTTTTCTTTTACATATAATTCCATGGCCTGTGTTTCAGGAAGGGATAGTGAATATAAACGCCCTTTGGGCAACTTAGAACCGGGTACCAATTCAATTGCGCAGTCGTATTCCCGGTGTGGTAGAAGTGAATCAGCTTTCTTCTTGCAAAAGACATCACTGAAGTCCTGGTAGGGTACCGGCAACAATTCTGGACTAGGCTGTATAACTCTAAGAGGCAGGGTCAAGCAGGACGTAGAGCACCCGGGACTCCAACGGACAATCTCCCCTGTTTTCCAATCAATAAGGGGGTTATGACTGCGAAGCCAGGGATACCCCAATATCAAAGGAGCAGAGGGACAAGTGATAAGATAGGAGAGCTCCTCCGTATGGAGGACTCCTACAGACAACCGAACCATTGGAGTCCTAGCGAGAATCCTTCCCCCAGGCAAGGGGTTACCATCCAAACCACATGTGGTGATGCTTGATCCTAACCCGATATGTGGAATATCAAGTGTCTGAGCCAAATGTATATCCAGAAAATTACCAGCCGCACCACTGTCAAGAAAAGCTTTCAGGTCCATGGATCTCTCACGGAAAGTTAGACGTCCAGGGACTAATAAAGAATTGTCTGAAGAGGTAATCTGAAAACCCAAGCGCACCTCTTCACCTGCACTTAGGCTTTGGAGTTTCCCAGCTTGCTGGGACATGAACAAACTAAGTGGCCTGGTTGACCACAATACATACACAAGCCTAGTGAGCGTCTTCTGGAGCGTTCCTCCGGAGGCCAACGATAAGCGCCCAACTGCATGGGTTCAGAGGAATTGGGCAAAGTGTTATCAAGTTTAGCGAAAACGTCCATAGGAGCAGAGGACTCCCGTTCAGCCTTCCTCTCTCTGATCCGACGATCAATTTTTATAACAAGTTGCATCAAACTCTCCAGCGTGTCGGATATCGGATACTGGACCATCGAATCCTTAATCTGCTCAGTGAGTCCTAAGTGAAATTGACTTCGCAATGCTGGATCGTTCCAGGTGCTATCAGTGGACCATCGTCGAAATTCCGCACAATACTCTTCCACTGAGCGACGTCCTTGCCTCAGCGTACGGAGATGAGACTCAGCTGAGGCTACCCTATCCGGGTCATCATACAATAGCCCCAGAGCTTGGAAAAAGGCATCCACTGACTGTAAGGCTGGACTTGTGGAAGGCAAGGAGAAGGCCCAAGACTGAGGGTCACCCTGGAGTAAAGAGATGATGATCCCTACCCTCTGTTGTTCGGAACCAGAGGAACGTGGTTTCAGACTAAAGTACAACTTGCAGCTCTCTTTGAAATTACGGAAGGCTGACTTGCTTCCAGAGAATCGGTCAGGCAAATTCATGTTAGGCTCCGGTGTGTCACCAGCAGGAACTTGCTGGAGCTGTAGGTCTCTGGAAGCCCCTTCTTGGACTACCAGGCGCTGGGATAAATTCTGCACCACCTGGGAAATCGCCTGTTTCTGATTGGCCAGAATCTGGGCTGGGGACAGATTCGACTCCTCACCGTCCATGGCCGTATGATACCAATCTTCCTTGGCCGGTTATAATGTTAGGAATTCCCAAGTCAGTACAGTGAAACTCGGGAACTACTCGGAAGGCCAGGTGTTCGCTGGAGCCCCTAGTGGTGGGGACAGACTGGGCTGCGGGCCGACCGAGGGTCGAGTAACGTATACTGACTTAAAGGAGTTCCCAGAAGTGGAGTGATTGGTGGACTGTAGTATAAGAAGAATCCTAGGTCAAAAGGTCACAGGCACAGATGCAATATCCAAAGGCAAGCGAAGGGTCAAACTCACAGGCAGAGAAGCAAAATCCGAATTTCCAGGCAAAAGGTCAAGGTCAGAAGAGAAGGGTCACAGGTCCAATAACAAGCAGAGGTCAAAACACGGGTAGTCAAATCCAAGGTAGCAGGAACCAAAACAGATAGCACAAGCAGGAAGCAGGACTGAGGACAGAACGCTATAACCGGCAATGAGGCTCAGTCCTCATTGTCTTAAATAGTTCAAGCAGCCAATCCGAGAGGAGCCCACACAGGAGAAGCCTAATAGATAGAAGTGCTGGTGGCCAATCGTAATGCAGTGCTCAGCTGCATACTAATAACTGACTCCTCTACAAGCTGCCTCCTAGGCACCTGGACAGCCATGATTGGCTCTCACCTAACTAGCCCTGTGCGCGCGCGCCCGCCTATTAACCAGCTGGCCGAGCGCGGCGTCAGGGAATCTGTAGCGTCCCGGTTGTTGCCCAGGCAACCGGGACGTGGAAACCGGAAGTGGCGTCCCGGTTACCGTAGCAACGGCCGGGACGTCATTGGAGGATCCTGGAGAGTCTTCTTCAACTGCCCCTATACAACTATACTCTTTCCCAATACTTATCTCCCTATGGTCGCTGAGAGTGATACAAAAACTGGAGCCCAGGTTTGTCTGGGCACCTAAGCCTGCTTGTGTGGTGGTCATGCCCCCAACACAGTGTGGCCGCAAATCTTTCAAACTCTGTCCTAATCATCTATTGAGGGAGCACCAAGGAGTTGCTGTACCTGGCGACCCTGCCTATACAACATAGACCATAGTGAGGGGAACATATGGCTGCCATGGAGTATCAAAGAAAGGAAATTAACGGTAATAATTTGCTTATTTCCTTTTCACGCCATATCAGGTATCCACTAATAGAATGTACCCAAGCAATATATGAAACACAGGTTTAATAGTTGCAATAAAAAATATTTTTAATGCGTAAGTGTTTGAAGGATATCCCTCCCAAACTGAGTATCCACAGAAGATTTTACTTCTAGAAGATATTGTCTGGTAAAGGTATTAAGAGGGGAACGCCCTGCATGCCCAGGAGTTTGCCATCACTCTTGTATAATGTGCCTTTATTACTTCTGGTGTATGACTGTTCCCCTTGTAGGCCTGCACAAATTACATATTTGAACAATTTTGCAGATGTCTGTTTTGTTGGCGCTTAATCGTGACCAGATACTGCAGGAAGAACAAACAGTTGATCTGTTTTCCTGATTTTTCTGATTTCCTGACTATCTGCAAAGATATACAGAATTGATCCATGGTATGTAACCACTTTTCCTTATTTCTGGTTGTTTTCAGACTAAAGGAAGAATAATTATATTCAGGACAGGGGTTTTTTTTACACCATAAGGCATGTATGTCTCCCACTTGAAGATCAAACGTGATTGTTACTAGGAACAACATTTTAAGTGTAAGCCATTTAATAAAAACCTCTTGTCAAGGTACAAAGGGTTCAGATGTTAAGGCGTTTAACACTATATTATGATCCCATGTTGTGAATTAGGATCCAACAATTTATCTTTGCACCAAAAAATAAATGTTGTCTAAATTCTATAGTAGAAGAAGAGTTTTGCTTTCTAGCTTTAAAAGGTACCTCAATTCGTTTGTCAGTGTTTTTTTATAGCAACATCCTCTCCATGCTCTCACAGACTGAGTATTTGGTTTGGGATGGAGTATCTGTCCTTGATGTAGAAGATCTGACCAAGATGACAGAGGCCAAGGCTGTTCCAGGATCATTCACCAATCCTCTGCAAGCCATGGGCAGTGTGGCCAAAAAGTAAGCACTGCTATGACTTCTACTGCTTATCTCTTTATAGTCCGCAGTTCTTTTAAACTTTGATTTTGCTACCATATCTGAGATTTTTTTGTAATTTTTGTAAGCTTGATCAGTTTATTTAGTGATGTTGGGTTGTGAGCTCACTGATTAAGTATATCTAGTTTGAAGTCTCTCATACACCTTGCCCAAGGAAGAATGCCTTTTGTGGACCAAACTATTCTAGGAGACATAGACACTTTCTTATCGGCACCCTTTGCTGAGACTGAAGCTGATAAGCTAGTTAAGCTAGCTAATTTTGACAAGTCTCTTTATTTTTTTAAAAAGATAATGTGTTCTTTGCTATGTCTATCTGAACTACCATTGTTTTTTCTGTATTGGTTATACAACCATGTCCCTGTAAGAAATTTATGATTTGGACTATTCTGTATTTGGTAGTGATTTTCCAGTTCCCAGAATGGTCTTGTCTGGAAGAAGACAAGGCCAAACCATGATTCCTTGTTTTCTGAGAGTAACAATAAGAACCAGCTTTCACCTTTCTGAAGGTTCTTGGAGAAGTGGACATTCTGAATGGGAGACATGTGAACTGAAAATGGTGTCCCGCCACAAAAATATCTGAAAATTTAGTATATTATAATAGTATTATTATTGTTTATTTATAGGGTTCCACAGCACTATACATGGCAGTAGTACAAACAAGGGATTAGTAGTGCAACCAGGTTACATAAACAAACTAACGGTCACAAAATGTACAATGCACAATTAGAAATGAAAAGTATGGGTAACAAATACAAGTAGTAATTCAAGAAAGGTAACATAAATTAAGTGATATTATAAAGGGCAATTCCCTGGCAATTACAAGGATGGCAAGGATATCTGAAGGTGACAATGGAGGTGTAGGAAGCAAGTGGTTTTAGTCTTTCATTCACTCCTCACATCCAATCCATTTCCCACTCCACAGCCTCTTCCCTCTTAAATCCCTCCTTAACACTGCAGCAAGAATGGTCTTTCATGATGCTTATCTTTCTGCTATCACCTCTGTCAATCCCACCACTGGCACCCGATCAAACTTCTACAAAGCTGTTACCTGCTGCTCTCCTCTCCTACATCTCCAAACTAAACTCCCTCTCACCCCTTCTGCTTTGCCAATAACCTCCACAAGTCCTCCCCTCTAATTACCACTTTTCTCTCCCACCTCCCAAAATTTTCCTACATTGCTCTCCATCTCTGGAACACTCTGTCAGACTCTCCCACAGCCTCCAATGCTTCAAACTCACCTTCAAAGCTCACCTGATTACCAAAACCTACCAAATCACTACGTAACCCCTCCCTACCATCCCACTCTTTCTGCTTTATGTATCACTTCCTTTCTTCCACTTCAACAACTCCCATGTGCAAGGCCCTCCTATCTCTTGTTTCCGGTGCTGGTGGAAAGGGAAAGAATGAAGAGGAGGGCAAAGTGGAGACAAACATTAGGGGAGTGGGAGCAGAGAAAGTGGACGAAGTAACATAGTCTGATGGATTACATTTTTTGCATTTGTCTCAAGTTTATCCTACAATAAAAAAACTCCCTAGTTTATCCCAATTACTGCCTCAGCTTATGATTGCCCTGTCTGAGGTCTCCGCAACAGAAGCTCAGGAGGCATCTGCAGCTCCTGCTTTGGAGTCCTCAGACTCTTCACCACTTTATTTCAACAGAGACATTACACTTTTTTTGCCCTATACAACAAAATCTTCACAATTTAGATGCTGGACCAACTTTTCATGCAAGTTCATAGGATCAAATGGCCATAATGCATAGACTTTTAGAGGTCAAGTTCTAGCATCATCAACACCCCTTATTTAGACCAATGACCCTATATTTTATGACACCACTGCTTTAATCAATAGTTTGCTAAAAGATTTGGCCCACATTTGAACATTTCTACAGTTCCTGTGTGCACACTGGGACCTGCATCAACTCCTAGTGTGGTGAAAGTGGTTAAAAGGTTTGTGACTTATGACTTATTTTGTCGATAACATACATAAAATGATCCATGTTATTCACATTTCTTTGTGCTTCATATGTCTAGTAAAAACCTGGGCTTAAATGTATTAAACTGCAAATTTCCAGCGGGTTTGAAATGTGGAGATGTTGTCTATAGCGTCAAATAAGATTCTAGCTATCATTTTGTAGAACATACTATATAAATGATTACCAAAATGATTGGTTGCTATAGGCAGACTGTCCTGACTTTTATATAGTGCTATTATCTAGCTACAGGGCTCCTTAGGCAAGACATTTCTAAAATTGTATTCCACAGTGAAGCACCTATAAATTTATATTTATAATAAACATTTGTATTATTCTCTTAACATTTATTGTTATCTATCAATCATTGTAATCTCACACAAAGGATAAGACTTAATGTCCGTCTTGTGATGTTTGGTACCAGATGTGGCATTGCAATTGATAACAGACAAAATTCCTACTATTAAAATAGTTTTATTGCACTGCTTAGCATTTGTGCTGTGTTAGGGATAGTTTATATATTGTGTAAAATATGTAAAGGTATTAGACTGTTGTCATTTGTTTAATTAGGATGTTTAAGTGGAAAAAATTGGGGAAAGAAAATAAAAATGCAAGTCTACTCCCTTCTTGGGTGTCTAGATTGTTTACCCTGGGCTCCCACCCTTAATGAGTGTAATAAATATGTTGCACCGATACTTTTGGCAGATCATCACCCTGCCACTATAAGATTTGTCTCAATATAATACCATTGAAAGGAAGGCTGCTGCAAATGTAGGGTGGATTTGTGAGCAAGTACTACAATATGAGACAGAGCATATGGAAAGTGCAGAAAAGGAACTTTTGCAAGATATGGAGCAGCCAACATACGCTCCGCTGGATCCAGCTTACAGTCATTCAATCCTGAAGTCTGTGGACAAAAAGACTGTATGCTGGTTCCAGAGAGCAATAAATATACATTTAGTGTTACAGTAAATATAATACAGATGACTTGTCATGTTTCCATAGCTTCAGGCTCCTGGACAGTCCAGTATAGTGTAGTTCATAGGTCAGTTCAAACAACACCCTCTAAGGGTGGGGGTCAGCTCTCCGATCAGATGCATACTAATTTTCCCGTCGAAAACTAGTTCAAACTGGTCTATTTACATTATACACATAATACCATCCTGATAATTAATTTCCTGTATTCCATAACTAGCATACACAAGGTGGGATCTTATAGCTGATGGAACCGAATCACTAAGGATAAATAGGGGATTAGAATGACACCAAACATGGTATGTTTCCTGTAACCTGAACCTTAGATCTCACTAAAGTGCATATAACATTATAATATCTAACTATAAACTCAATAACATCTGTTCATAAACGACTGTGGGTTGGAACTATTATAAAGTGAACTATATACAAGTGAATGTGTAAGTTTATGTGTGCGCTATTTATCGTGCAATTGCGTCATGACACGTGCCGTACAGATCGCAATCACACGTTAAAACAATATTAATCAATATACTTTCTTTCATCCAATTATTCGACTTTGATATTTCCTTCTCCGGACAAGCGTTTTTACAGATGTCCCAAACAATCTGAAAGGGGATCCATCAGAGAAAATGACTTTACCCCAGTCCTCAGCAGTCCAATCCCTGTACCTTTTGCAGAATATCAGTCTGTCCCTTATGTTTTTTCCTGGAGAGAAGTGGCTTCTTTGCTGGACTTCCTGACACCAGGCCATCCTCCAAAATTCTTCACCTCACTGTGCGTGCAGATGCATTCACACCTGCTTGCTGCCATTCATGAGAAATCGCTGCACTGGTGGTGCCCCGATCCTGCAGCTGAATCAACTTTAGGAGACGTCCTGGCGCTTGCTAGATGTTCTTGTGCGCCCTGAAGCCTTCTTCAGAACTATTGAACCTCTCTTCTTGAAGTTCTTGATAATCCGATAAATGGTTGATTTAGGTGCAATCTTACTAGCAGCAATATCCTTGCCTGTGAAGCCCTTTTTGTGCAAAGCAATAATGACTGCACATATTTCCTTGCAGATAACCATGGTTAACAGAGGAAGAACAATAATTTCAAGCACCACCCTCCTTTTAAAGCTTCCAGTCTGTTATTCTAACTCAATCAGCATGACAGAGTGATTTCCAGCCATGTACTCGTCAACACTCTCACCTGTGTTAACGAGAGAATCACTGACCTCATGTCAGCTGGTCTTGACAGAATCAGAAGAAAATTAGGAGCTGAAAATATTGAGTGCGCAATGCACTAGAGATTGGGCCAACTGAAAGGGAATACAATTAACACACCTGAGATATTGTTGCCACATGTCAATTAATAAACTATATAAAAGACCTGATGGGTGATGTAGGCTCTATACATCGAGGAAAAGCTGCTCGATAAATGTGCAAAAGGATTTTATAGGACCACTACCTACAGGAAGAGGTGGGCTCAAATATTGTGTTACAGCTGTTGACACATACTCAGGAATTGTTATAATACATCCTTAAAAGCATCTTACACAAAGGTGATGCATATGTTATTACAAGACATAGAGTCTGTAGTACTCCTATGGAGGACCAAACAGACAATGAAACTCATTTTACTGGCTATCATATCAGAAAATGGGCAAAGGATGAGGGATTATATTGGGTGTATTATATTCATATAAAAAACACATGGTCTGTTGAAATAGCAAGTTAGGAAAATGACACCACATCATACATTGAGAGGATGGGAAAGAAAGGCAGTGCCGAAAATTAACCAAAGGATAATAGGAGATTAAACTAATTTTCAGTGAATGACGACTGCCCCTGAATGATGACCCCCCACCCCCTTCAACAATAATTTTAAGTAAGAAACAACTGAAAGTACAGAAACATACGATTGAGGTAATGACTCTTGAAGAACTACAGTTTAAAGACCCCCAATAGATAATGCATTCAGATAGGGATATTCTCGACTCCAAGTACAAAGTAGCAACAGATATATCAAGTTTAGAAAATAAATCTTCATTTTATTTTATACCAACCTCAGAGGTGATAGAATGTTGTTTATGGGAAGAATAAGCTACATTGAATGGATTGGGGGAATATTGTGTCACTTCTTGGTACGCGGAGAAGGGAAAATATTTGGACCTTTGGTAGTGGTACCTGATCCAGTTTATGTAGTAGTGAATGCCAGTGAACATCAGATAAGATGCAAAGTATGGGTGACACCGATGGGCCGATAGGGACATACAAAGGAAATCTGAGTAGAATAGTAGCTTTAGGCCTAGGTGATATATATTTACTGTTACTAGAAGGTACTGATAATCCTGTCTATTTTTCTTATCACAGGTCAATTCCTATTGCCTGGAAGTGTGCCCTCTTTTAGTGATCCTGTGATTTGAGTTTCTACAAAATACAATGATGCAGAAAGCAGAGAGAGCTACATAAACATTTAGGAGTTAACTGGTATAATGTCATTATAGAAATGTATTATCGATCTGCCCAACTAGATAAAAATTCAAATGTCTGGATTTGTACCTATTCACCAATTTCAGACGGAATTCCTTCATATGTTGCTATACTGATATCCCGGATGAACTGTTATTACAAGACACTGAACAGTGGCCTGAATGGCTAAGTTGGGTAAACCCTGCTAATTGGTTTTATGGGTTGGGAGATTGGTTTATGTTATTATTTATAGTTTGTTATACGTAATTATTGTATTAATTGTGATTTATGTAATTTTCAAGATTGTAACCAGTTGCTTTATAAAATGTTGGAAAAAAAACAAGTAAGGTATAAATATACCTTTTTAAGGTATATTATCAATAGTTTGATTGAGTCACAGAGTGGAATATGGTGGAAATGGTTAATAGGATTATGACTTTTCAACGACCTTGTAGAAAACATACTTACAATGATATGTGCTATACACATTCCTTTGTGCTCCATATGTCCAGTAAAGATCTGGTTCAGCGTGTATTTTGTAGCCGGGAACATTGGAGAAGGCTATGTCCAGCAAAAAATTCTGATATTTACTGAGTACAATCGTCAAGCAATGGGGTTTCTCAGACAAGACATTTTTCAACAATCAAATTGTATTGCACAGCTAAGTACTTTTTAATTTATATTTATCTTTTATAATAAACCTTTGTATTATCCTTTTTTTACAATTCTTGTTGTCTGTCAATCATTGTAATTTCACACTTGAATATAAGAGGCAATATCTGCCTCTATCAAACGTCTCCCCCTTTCTTCCTCATTTGGCCTCACTCAGTGGACCTCTTTCCCCACTCACTGTTTTGGTCACTCCCTTGACATTGTTTTCTCTCATCAATATGCTTTCTCAGAATTCTCTAACTCTCCCTTCAGACTCTCTGACCACCATATCCTCCCATTCCCTGTGTCCTCTTCCTCGGCCCCCCCCCTCCTTGACTAAATTTATCCTCTCTAGGTGCAATCTTGTCGCTCTAGACCCTACTTCATTCTCTTCCTCTCTGAACTTTCCTCTTCCCTTTTCCCACTCTGGCCTGCTCTGACCAGGCGATCTCTGTCTACAACCACTCCCTCACCACTGCCATGGATGCTGCTGAGTGCCTCTGGAGGAAATCTCGCTCCCTGGCCCATCTTCCTTAGTTTCAAATTTATCCCCTCATCCTAGAGCTCCACCCTCTCCCTTGGTAAACAATCCTTCTTTAAGTCCCTCATTTTTTCTCAGTCCTCCAATCCCTGCCGCCTCTTTGCTCCATTCAACTATCTCCTCTTATCCTGCCCTCCCTCTCTGCTACTGACTTTTCTTCCTTTTTCTCCTCCAAAATTGTAGCCATCAGACTTTAACATTGCCAAAACAGAGCTCATTGTCTTCGCTCCTTCTAGATCTTCATCCCATCTTGATCGCTCTATCACTATCAATAACACCACCATTTGTTCTGTTCCCCAACTTAGCTGCCTGGGCGTCACCCTCGACTCCTCCCTCTCTTTTGTCCCACATATTCAATTGCTTGCCCAATCCTGTCACTTACAACTTCGTACCATCGCCTGCATCCAGCCCTTCCTATCTCAGGATGCCACCAAAACAATTATCCAAGCACTCATCATTTCCCATCTTGATAACTGATATCAAGATATCTTATATCTTGATATCTAATATCTTGATATCTTCTCCTCACCAGCCTCCCTCGGTCCCACCTCACCCCCCCCTTTGCTCTATACTTAACGCAGCTGCAAGACTTATCTTCCTTTCACCCGTTCTTCCTCTGCCTTGCTTTACACTGGCTCCCCTTTCTCTACAGTATCCTATTCAAACTCCTCACCCTCACTAACAAGGTCCCCTCCCACTCCACTGCCCCATACATCTCCAACCTCTTCTCCATTCACACACCTTCCAGTTCTTTGTGATCGGCCAATGACTGTCGTCTCTTCTCAACTCTTATTACCTCATCCCACTCTAGAATCCAAGATTTCTCCTGGGCTGCCTCCCCCCAACCTCCCACACTCTATCCGACTGTCCCCTGACTATGCACCTTCAAACGGGCATTCAAAGCTCATCTGTTCCTCAAAGCCTACCAGCCATCCACCTAACCATCTCTTCTTGCTTGATCTCCTCACCTCTCTCTTCTACTGAATGTTAATCACTCCTCTTGCACTAGATCCCCTTTACTGACTCCCCATTGTGCCTGCTGTCTGTTTTGCCCTCCCTTTAGGATGTATCTCTTATGAGCAGAGTCCTTTTTCCTCCTGTCTCTATACCTATTCTTCTACTCCAACTTCACTGTATTAGCTATGTTAGGAGTTCTCGGAGTCCTGGTATTATCCGTTTATTGTTCTGTACTGTTATACGCTGTATTTTCTACTGTTTGTATTCTGCATGGCGGTACGGAAATCTTGTGGCACCCTCTAAATAAAGGATGATCATAATAATAGTAATAATAATAATAATATCCTTCTTGTAACACCTTGGCCAGTGTCCATATTGGTAGGTGTTTCTATTCCTGATACAGCCCTGTGCCTGGCCTCAGTGGTGCCATCCACTTCCTCTAGAAACAAAGCTGCAAAGAAGAAAAGCCTCACTTGCACTATTCAAGAGTGTACAAACACCTGCCTTACTATTTGGTACCCTGACCATTGCTACTGATTTTTTATCTGGCGAGCCACCAGTGAAGCACAGTGCTCAAAGGTAAATTGTCTGTACTGACACTGGGTCGAGGAAAGAGAAACCTCTACTGCCCCTGGACTTGAATTCTGAGTCTGATGATTAGTTTATTGACCATAAATTGGATCTTGAGAAATCTGGGACTGAGTGTGTCTGGAATCCGCTCATGAGGAGGGGAGTTGTGTCACAATCCTGTGCTTGTAAGAAGAAAAAATAAAGCTTTCAGTGTTCTTCTTCTGATTCTGGAGCATGCTCAATTTGTATTAGAAGTAGAGATTTTATAAACTATTTACATGAACAGAACTCCAGTGTGTTTGTTAGCAGCTCCTGCAACTTTTGTTCCTTTATTTTGTTTCCTGCGTGCTCCTGTTTTTGTTACCTACATTACAATCTCTAAGCCTGGTCTTGTATTCCCCCTTGATACCTGTAAGCTTGTACTTTAGCTTGTTCCTGAGCTTATGGATGATTGGAGCCCTTGACTGCGGCTTATGCTCAATTCCATGGTTTTATCTGACTGTTTTGTAATTGCGCAGTTTATTTACTAGTACTACTTGTGTATAACCCCAGAACAGCACTGTCTGTTTACTGCAGGTATTACCTGTGTGCTCTGGTGTACTTCTCCAGAACCAACATTGTCTAGTCTGGCTTACAGCCATTGAGGTACATTTTTATGACTTAATTTATCACTGCTCTGGTTCCTGTGACTGTTTATTCTGTATTCTTGTTTCAAATTAATCATACAATAAGAAAAAGAATCCTGATTTAATTCCAGCTACTGTCTTACCTCTTCTGCATTACACAGTTCTAGTTTTCCTGACACTAAGCTTGCCAGACACATATCTCTAGAAGAGAAAGGACTTCCGTCTAGAGAAGCTTCTCACAAAAGGCCTATTTTTTTAAGTCCCTATTTTTTCTTAAATCCTATTTATTTAACTGATCTTGTGTATACTTGTGAAGGATCACCATCCAAATTCTGTGCTCTAAAAACTGATGCAATAGCTACATTGGACTTAATGTTTGTTCCTGAAGAAATATGCATTTTCATTAAACGGTTCTTAATTTTTCCTATCCATGAGATCTTTAAGTGGACCACCGTCTTCAAACGGAATAGTCCTTGTAGATAAACCAGCTGCTACTGTATCAATTTTAGTCATTGAACACCATTTGGATGCTGCTTCATCCTGAAAGGGATACATACGGATATGTTTTTAAAGATTGAACTGTCCTTTATCCATGCAATCCCATTCTATATTTATAAAATCTTTAATCACCTAGTGCACTATACTCTGGGTATCCTCTATTTCCATGGGTTTGTTAATTTGTTGGATCTTCCCCAATATCTGCTGTCCTTTGATGACAAGACCAGATCCAAAAGGGACCACTGGGATTCACTAGCACCTGAGGTACCAGGCATCTGTAAACCCCACTGAGGGAACTGGGATCCTCTGATCCTGTATACTATTTAAGTCCTCTTTAGAGACAAATGTGTCCTGTATTCAGGCAAGTACCCACAAAATGATTTCTTTAATCTGTTCAGGGTGATGAGCCAGGGTTTCTTTAGCATTGGACACAGTTTATACATATATGACATGCATCATGCTCTGGTAATGCTACCTCACATATTCCACACACACATGGTGATGCATTCAAAAGAGTACTGAGAAGAGAAAGATTTAATAGGAAAACGAACTGTGCTAGCAGAATCATTTTAAATAAGTTACCCCTGAAAAGGGGCTTACCTACACCCAGGGCCTGATTCATTAAGGAAAGTTAAGCAAAAAATTGAGTAATTTTTTTTGCTCAAGTTTTCTGGACAAAACCATGTTGCAATACAAAGGGTGCAAATGAGTTTATAATTTAGCAAGTAAGTACAATACTGCCTGTTTTTTCATGTAGCACACTAATGCTTGATTGCTTATTTGTACATTGAAATTTAAAGTTGATCTAGGACATGCACTATCCCAACTATAAATCTGCCATCACATTTTAAATTTACCTCCCCCTCCAATACAACATGGTTTTGTCTTACTTGCTTACTTTTCTTAATGAATCAGGCCCCCAGTGTTCTTCAGATTTTTAGTAAAGGACTCAGGTCCTGTGGCTGCAAAACTCATGCTTCTGGTGAATCTGTTTCCAAGCAGCTAGGGTCTATAAAATAAGTGGGCTTACTCTCTGCTTGGGTCTTCCATTGATCAGCATGACCTGGTGGCATGACTCGGAAGTTGCGTCACCTGCACCAGGCTATTTTGTTTTTGAGGTATTGCTTACTCTTTGGCACTCTGCACAGAACTAGTTTTCCCGGCACTACATATGAGATTTTATGGGATGTGATGTGTGCTAGAAATAACATGGTGCTCCAGAAGTGCTAGGCATGGCCCCAGGTTGTGTATACATGTCCCACTTTGACTTGGACACGCCCCCCTTATATACACGCCTATGTGCTGATTTTGTGAAGATGGCAGGTGTAGTGAGTTTTTAAAATCTTCTCTAAGATCAGTGACCTGTGAGTTAACATTAGTAGAGGTGACATTAAAATAGAAAGGACATACAAGGGGGAATTTAATTAGCTGTGATGTTCCGTCGAACATTGTGGCTCTGCACATTTTCAGGTACTAGCTTGGAAAGACACGTCTTTGGGGAAATTGAGATGATATTTGCAAAATTCGGGATCGAGAGCCACAGATACTGATTAATATCATTAGGATACAGACAAGGATATATAGCCAGAAATTAAAATTTGGTAACATTGGGCAGAAACACAAGCAAATTTAAAAGGACAGTATAAGGACATGGCAGGTCAAAATGTCACCTAAAGAGCTCCAGACAGCTCAAGTGCATTGGATAAGTGAGATATTCTTCCTCAAAGTTGTTCTCTGTTCCTACTTAAATACTGTATAGCTAACAACCAAGCAGATTCCTGCTTGCCCCTTCAAATCGCTCCAACTATAACCACCTCTTTAAATATGGAATCCATGAGATCCTGGTGGAACATTAACAAGATCATCAGCTGAGAGACCCATGGCCATGTTATTGGGTCATTATGTCATCATAGTTCTTAATGTTATATGTATGTCCATGTGCCATCCAACAGTATGCACATTAAGGTTCCATGGACCCAGTGAGCATCTTGGAAATCAAAATGGTGGTTTTATATAGCCAATGCAATATATGGAAAGCCTGTTATGTCAAAGAGTTACAAATACAAAACAATACCACCTGACTAGTATTCAATGTAGAGAATATGCTAGTGACTGATATACAATATATGTTGAGTTCCAGTGATCTCTATACAATACAGAGATCATCTTAATTACTCATGTACAGTTCAGAGTCCATCTTAATAAAAAAAATATACAATACACAAAGCATGTTAGCAAACAATACATAACTAGGAGACCATTCTAATGATTCTATACAATACACAGAGCATTCTCATGGACACTACACAAAAATAATGTAGAGTAATGAATATTATTCAATGCCAATCCTGTTCTGGAGGCCAATATGGAATGGAGACCCACAAATCTCTGGCCTTTTTACAACGCCAGTCCCCCAAATCTGTGTCTACTTTATAATGCAGACTACGCAAAGTCTCTGGTGGCTTTACTATACAGACCTCAGATTTCTGGTGGGTTCATAATTCAGACTGCCCCCAATATCTGTTGGCAACAAGATGCAGACCCCAGGCCTCCGTTGGTGACCCACGTGAATGACCTTTTCTGTGGTCCCACGTGGTCTCTAGACGTGCTGTAGTTTGGCTATTCTGGGATGCCATCATTATGTGTGAGTCTCTCAACACTCTATTTGAAGCCATTTACTGACCACTATCATATCCAGTGACTGCACTTCTGCACAGGACACTCCCCCATTCCAATTTGGAATCATTGGTGAGCATCTTCAACCAGCATCCTGGCTGGCGGCCATGTCCATGAACTGTGTAACTGCAGCTGAAGTGGTCCAACGCAGTTCAAATGGAACCAAGACAGGGGGCAGATTCCCTGTGGTTCCCCTGCCAAGCTTTCTTCTGGTTCCTGGTTAACCTCACTATAGCACATTTTATCAGTAAAGAGAATAGACCAGGCTAACTGAGAATTGACGGGTTTGGGCCTTCCACTTCCCTTTGTTCTCTTGCTGTCTCAGGCTTCTCATAATTTGCTATTTTCAATCCAATACCACACTAGCAGGACAGAACAAAAGGGTGCACTCCCCCAATCTATATCAACATTTAATTGAAATGGTAAGCATCACCTCCTCATTTAGTTACACAAACTCAATATTGGAAAAATATCTCATTGTGCTTAGCCTTCCAAACAGTTGGAGGCCTCAACATTCTTATTGCTAAAATAAGTCATTCTTAAGGAGGCATTATTAGCACCAAATCTAATGGAACACATGCAGAGTATAAGAAAGATGAATAGCTTTCCATTAGGTAGGCTAAATACTCTCCTGGCTAACAGACCACCACTATTCCAGTTATCTTCCTGTGAAATCCCAGCATTTTGGGTCCTCCTTTTAGCATCGGACAAGAGGTCATCTCATATGCGCATATAAACTAACTTTGACTATTTTGCAGCTTTATTTTTGGTCAGATTTAGCAATGGATAATTTTGGCAGGTGTATTTCTCATCAGTATGAGAATGGAACATATGAATCCCCATAGATGCTTGGCACTGACACTTGGCAAGATGCATTTGATTCACTTGGTTGCTCTGCATGGTTAGTAGTGGATATTTCTCTAGTGTTATCTAAGCCAATGAGGCCCTCCTACTCACCTTGAACTAGAATTCAGCATGTGGTTACTGCTAATACTGCTTGCAATCTACTCTTCACATACACTGTTTGCTTTTTTGAGGACCTTACCAGATGTTTTCCATAAAGTAAATAACACTGGAGACTATGGATAATGGTTAATTTTGCTTATGCCATGCTACGATGGTATTCCAAAACATTGCTTCCATTATAGCATCTCTTTACCAATGACAGGAGAGGGGTGGAACCAGCAAGCTATCTTTTTCACTCCCAACATTACCCATTGTCACGTTTCCTGCCACCAATGAACTCCTCCTGTGTCTGCGGTTATTGAGTGCTTGGAGCCAGTGACTAGCACAGTGGCTGTAATCACCAGCTTTCTGGAAATAGGAGCTAGCACAATGCCTGTATTTACCAAAATGGCCGTATCCAGGAAGTAGTGATGTACCTGCAATTACCAATTGCCTGGTGCCAGAAACAAGTACAGTTTCTGTAATCGCCAACTGCCTGGAGACAGGAACTAGCACTGTACCAGCAATTACAAACTGCCTGGAGCCAGAAGGTAGCACAGTACCTCTGATCATCAGCTGCCTGCAGTCGGGAACTATCACAGTGCTTGTGACCACCAACTGCTTGACGTCAGGAACTAACACAGCACTTGTATTTACTAACTACCAGGAAGTGGCACTCTGCCTGTGGTTATCAACTGAGCAAGGAATTAGCACAGCACCTGTATCCACCAACTGCCCGGAACCAAGAACTAGCACTGCACCTGTATCCACCAACTGCCCGGAACCAAGAACTAGCACAGCACCTGTATCCACCAACTGCCCGGAACCAAGAACTAGCACAGCACCTGTATCCACTAACTGCACGGTACTAAGAACTAGCACAGTACCTGTATCCACCAACTGCCCGGAACCAAGAACTAGCACAGCACCTGTATCCACCAACTGCCCGGAACCAAGAACTAGCACTGCACCTGTATCCACCAACTGCCCGGAACCAAGAACTAGCACAGCACCTGTATCTACCAACTGCCCGGAACCAAGAACTAGCACAGCCCCTGTATCCACTAACTGCACGGTACTAAGAACTAGCACAGTACCTGTATACACCAACGGCCAAGAATTTTCACAGTGGCTCTATTCACGGACATCTATCCACACCAACAGCTATCAAGTGTACCTCACATCTCCTAGACTGTAAGCTTATTCGGGCAGAGTCATTTTTAGATTCTCTTTAACGTCATTGTATGTTGTTTGTTTGTATCATGATCCACTCAGTGTACAAAGTTGCTCTCAGGAAATGCCTCCACAAAGTAGAAATGTGCCTATGGGTGTGGAGAGGTCGAAAAATGTGGAGAGGCCCTGTGTGCAAAAGTGTAAGTGTTACATCAAAGTCCCACCACCTCCCACTTTAGAACCATCACTTTCATTAAAAAATACATTCTTCTCCTCAACTACAACTCAGTTTAGCCTCATTTATGACTTATAATTAAAACATCACTAATGATTAATTTATGTGTCACTTTTGGGTGTGAAGCTTTTCATTACATTGCTTGCAGCACTCCTATGAATGTGTTTTTCTGCTTAAATACAACATGAAGGCACAAAATATGTCCAATTACAAGTATAAGATGAAACCGGGATATTGGCAGAGCTCTGAGCCAGTGCAAAATTGAAATATTTTTGCAAAGTAAAAATGACTGACCATGCACCTATCTGCACAAGAGGGCATACCCCTAAAATCTTGTCCTCTTCAGCCCTAGATCTTGTTTCAATAGTCTTGTTTCGTAAAATGAAATCTCGTGATTGTATGTCACTGTTGACCATTACTTAGCAAGGTGCGTTTTCACTGCTTCTAACTGTCCCTCTTGGCCCGTGCAAATACCAACATATTACTCCACTAACTCATACCCTTTGGTGAAAAGTCTGGAACACTTGAGCAAATTGAAGGGTAAATAACTTCCAATATGTATGTGAGTGCCTTCCAGCATACTCATTTGATTACTGTCTTGTTGCTCCATTCATTATTAATCTTGCTCCTTCACTATATAGTTGGCCTACAGAAACCTACACCTTTGCAGGATGTATTAGCACAAATCCCTAAAACTGATACCTGCGGGGTACAAGAAAGAAAAAATAAAAGGCTCAGGCAAGTTATATGAAATTGCACTATATTTTTTATGTACTTTGGATAATGGATTAAAGTAGGATAATGTTCATGGGAAGCTGAATTGTTTTTCATTTAGACATTAAACAAAAGCAAATTGTAGCTTTGTTTAAGTAATAAATTGAAAAACAGAGGGCATACAACTGTACGTCACTACACTTCTGTTACCAAAGGAGTAATTTCATTACACTTCTGTTATCAAAGGACTTATTTCACACACTGTTGGCATTATAGGGGCTAGAGGAAATGCTGCAATTAGCGTGGGAATTAGAAAAATGTGCAAAGTTCCATGACAAAGCTAGAGATTTGCATATCACTGCAACCTCCACATGCCTGCATTGTATGACACCTTGTGGCTACTTTCTGAATTACAGCACTATACTTTTAGGTCACAATGGACTTTTTCTGATAGAACAGACATACTAACCCCTCCCATTCTATAAACGTATTGTGATGATGATTGACACAATCAAGTCCAGCATACTACTGAAATCTGACTTTATTATGTTATTTTATGCATAAGCTGCATCACAAAACCCATCTTTTTTATTTTATATCTAATTTTTTTTTCTGTCTTGTAATATTTGTCATTCCCTTTTGTCCTTATCTAGTCCATATTGATAATTCATTAAAAAAAAAACAACTATATTTAAATCTATTTTAAAAAGTGATCACCTTATACTTAAATATTGCTCTATAAAAATTCATTTCTTAACGGAATCACCATAGAAGACTAGCTCAGAAGTTAAGGGCACTGTCAATATACACCAAATTCAGTCAAAGACGATGAGGTAAGATGGCGGCTTGTTTGTTAAACAATGTAGTTTAACAAAGCTCCTACATTGTACATGGCTGCATACTTACATTACCCCTCTAACAGTGATGATCGCGTCAGCAGGGTCAATGACGTCATCAACGGAAGCCGCCATCTTACCTCATCGTCATTGACTGAAGTCAGTGTGAAGAGCAGTTGTCATCGGTGAAGGTCGGGAAGCAGCCATTCGGAGTCCTCAGATCGGAGTCTTGTCGGGGTTCTCGGCATCGATATGCCGTAGCCCACCTGTAGAACCTGCACATAATGAGGTGCCCTTGACGATAGGATCAGGCTTAAATGTTTTAATCAAAATATGAACTAATACCTCATGTTTTCCTTTTGCTAGATACACACAGATATGCAGTATAAAGAATAAGCAGGATAAGCAATGACAACTGTCTTTTTGTTTTGTATACATATTTTAACATTTATATTGCCACACATCTGGTACCATATACCATTTTTAACTGCATTTTAATGGTGTTAAAAGCATATAGGTCAGTGTAGGGCCTGCATATAATGAGGTGCCCTTGATGCTGGGATGCAGACTTAAATGTTTTGATCAAAATATAAACTAATACCTCATGAGGGCAGCACGGTGGCTTAGTGGTTAGCACTTCTGCCTTACAGCACTGGGGTCATGAGTTCAATTTCTGACTATTGCCATATCTGAGAGGAGCTTGTATGTTCTCCCCGTGCTTGTGTGGGTTACCTCCAGGTGCTCCGGTTTCCTCCCACACTCCAAAAACATACTGATAGGTTAATTGGCTGTTAACAAATTGACCCTAGTCTCTGTGTCTGTCGGTTTGTCTGTGTGTGTGTATGTTAGGGAATTTAGACTGTAAGCTCCAATGGGGCAGGGACTGATGTGAGTGAGTTCTCTGTACAGCGCTGCGGAATTAGTGGTGCTATATAATGTATTAATATATTATATAAATGGTATGCGTGGGTTTCCTCTGGGTGCTCCGGTTTCCTCCCACACTCCAAAAACATACTGGTAGGTTAATTGGCTGATATCAAAATTGACCCTAGTGTCTCTCTCTCTTTCTGTGTGTGTGTGTGTATGTTAGGGAATTTAGACTCACAAAGGTGGAATATAAAATCACAAATGAATGCACAGAATAAAAACTATTCCCATAATATCACCTGCCTATAGTATAGCCATTGATGTTAAAACATTAAAAAAGAAAAAATAGTGAGGTTTATTTATTTTATGTTTACATGAAATTCAGTGATTCTGTTAAACGTAGTGATAGAAGCTGCTGACAATGTGAATTGTGGGCCATCACTGAATAAAGTAGCACATGGAGAGCTAGACCTATGTGTAGTACTAGTTTGATTTACAAGCCCTAGATTTGTCTACTGAGATGGACAATTTTCCTTCAAGGACATTATTGTTAAAGTGACAGATAGTATGTAACATTAATACAATTCCTACCGATAGATTTTAATTTTCCAAAGCGGACATTTCTCTTTTGAATAGTGACAGAACTACTGAGATATTCACTTTAATCTGTCTTCTTTCTGAGTGTCTTAGAAATAATTCTGTTATTACAAATGGAAAAAGTATGTTTCAGAAAGTCTATGGCATTATGACTATTATGTGTCAAAATTAGATAAATGTATTGGATAAATGTGTATATGGGAGTGACTTCCCTATCCAACTGAAAAAAGATAAGACACCAGATTTGTGCCATATGTAGAAGAAATATCAATTTAATAGTAGAAAATTATAATGGTGCCTTTGTGTTCTGAATACTTGGCGCAACTATTTAATTAGTTAATAGTTAAAGTATATGCTATATAAATAATCTAGTAGTTCTGCTACTAAATTGATTCCTACATCTCTCTATTGAGTAACATGGCGCCACACTCTCCGCATGCACCCATGGCAGTACCAAGAATATGAAGGACACAAACGATAGTTAAAAGTGAAATAATTGTTAGTTAGATATAGCAAAATAACTGATAACAGAAAGCTGGTGAAGGGGCATGAGAGATATTATGTTGTGGTTGCTGCAAAATGTCAGTGTAGCTAGTGCTCTAAGGAATGGACCCCAGTGGCTGGTGCCAATGCAGGGGTCAGAAACAGGAGCGCACAAACAGAAAGAGATTATCACAGTAGGTGAAACTAATTGTTGAGTATCCTCAGTATTGAACGTCTATAATCAAATTGATGTCAGCGGCTTACCGCCAGAAAGCAGGATAACATTTTTTTTAGCAAGTAGTGTACTATGAGATGTGAAGAGGTGTCGGCTATTAATGTTTGAATGTAAATTCCCCCTTCCCCTCTCCCTCCGTGTAATTCTGTCCCCATTCCACCCCTTGTGTCTTTGGTATGTCTGCCCTTCCCTTTAGATTGTAAGCTCCGTAGAGCAGGGTTCTCTCTCCTCCCGTTTCCACCACTTTTAACTTTTCTCTCCAGCTACTCTGCCCACCTCCTTCTTGGGCCATCAGCCCACCGACTCTTCTGCTTTTCTCTGCACTTTTCAGTGGGTCTTTACGCACTAGCTGCCCCCTGACCAGGGGCGGACTGGGGCGGGGGGCAGGGAGACATCGGTCCCCGGGGCCGCTCCGTCTGACCCCTGTTCGGGCCCCCTCCCCATGTGAATGCACTTTTTTTTTTTTATATTTCCCTGCGGCCGCATCGCAAAACATGTGATGGGGCCGCCGGTGCGCTGACGCGGCCACATCACATGACAGGTGATGCGGCCGCATCGCCTGTCATGTGATGCAGCCGCCTGTGCGCCCCCCCCGGGCTGAGATTCACCAGCCCGCCTCTGCCCCTGACTCTTGGGCAAAGGTTTCCAGCTTGTGTTGAATATCCCTCGCTCTCCCTCACCCTTTCAGCCTTTCTTTCTAGCTGTGATTTGAGCTACCTGAGTTATAGTGTTACTTGTTTATTATACCGTGCTGTTTTACCTTCTACTGTCCTATTGTTTATTCCTGTGAAACGCTGCAGACTTTTTTTTGGCACCCTATAAATAAAAATTAACAAAATTAATGATAATCATAATAGCAGCTGTACTCATAGTTAATTCACAAGATAAGGGTCTGAGGAACCAGGTCATCAGGATGTGGCAGAAATCCAGATAGCAGATCTGAATACAGTGTTAGTAAATGCTGGCCTATTCAGCATATACATTATTAATAATATAGGTACAATAATAGTGAACAACAGGATCACTCAGAATCTTAGTCAGGAACAGTCCAAGGGTCTGGTACTCTATATAACATTCGGAGCAAAGGAAAGGTTAGAGATGGTGTCAGACGCACAATAATCTGGCAACCTGGCTGTCAGGTTAATATAGTGTCTAAGGTGCGGCTGACGGCAATGAAGATGCCAGCATTGGGAATAAAAGAAGGTCTTCCTGTCACCTGTTTGTACAGCCTGCAAACCAATCGCTAAAATGTGAGTGACCTATACTTCATGGCAAGATATTTCAAATGAAAGGTTTTGAGAGCAAATCCTATATAACCATGTCTGTCTTACCGGGGTTTGCACCAAGGTTGCTGTGGTGTGTGACATCTTAAGATAAGTACATTTAAGATAAGGGTTACAGAAGTAAGTCACTGTAACATTGTATGATAAAAATAAGGTACAGTGAAAGATGAGATATTGAATTTAGAAGTTTGTGTTTCACTAATGTTGCCAAGCCCATAGATAATGAGGTGATTTCTTTGAACTATTTTTGTGAAAACTGGAATAAATGGAAACCTTTACTTATCATCTAAAATGTATATATGGCCTGTATTTCAGAGGCTGTGTTTGTTAGTCATTCCACCATAGTTCCACCAGTCATTCCTCTATCACTCACATTTATAACAGATGTGAAATAGATAAATAAATGCATGACCTGTACTCATGTCAATCATAAGGCAAATATTTCTTTGTTCCCATGCTACTGGAGTAATCTTTCTAATTACGAGGTAATTCAATGCAGTGCAAGGTCCGGTAGGAGCGTCTTCACACACTTACGAATATACCGGTATCTTTAACTCATAGCCGGATTAAGGGGGGGGCACAGGGGGCACGTGCCCCGGGCCCCCCTCTCTCCAAGGGCCCCCCGCCGCCGCCGCATCACCTCTACTGATTTTTTTTTATTATTAATTTTTTCTTAATAGCGGGGGGGCCCTCGGAGAGAGGGGGGGTTGCGCTCGGGTTCGGAGCTCCCTGCGTTGGTGGGGGGAGCAGGATAGTGAAAAATTTTTTTTAGATGCTACTCACCTCATCGCAGCGCCGGCGTCCCTCCTCTCTGCACTGTTAACACTGAATGACAGGCGTGACGTCATCAAGTCACGCCTGTCATTCAGTGAGGAGCAGCACGGAGAGGACCAGGAAAGAAACAGGAAGACAGAAGAGAAGAAAGAAGCTCCAAGAAAGGTAAGTAAAAAAAAAAAGGGAATAACGAAGAAAGGGACACAATGTAGGAAAAAAAGGAGAAGAAAGGGACACTATGTAGGAAAAAAGGAGAAGAAAGGCACAGTATGGAGGAAAAAGGGGGAGAAGAAAGGGACACTATGGAGGAAAAAGGGGGAGAAGAAAGGGACACTATGGAGGAAAAAGGGGGAGAAGAAAGGCACACAATGGAGGAAATAGTGGGAGAAGAAAGGGACACTATGGAGGAAAAAGGGGGAGAAGAAAGGGACACTATGGAGGAAAAAGGGGGAGAAGAAAGGGACACTATGGAGGAAAAAGGGGGAGAAGAAAGGGACACTATGGAGGAAATAGTGGGAGAAGAAAGGGACACTATGGAGGAAAAAGGGGGAGAAGAAAGGGACACTATGGAGGAAAAAGGGGGAGAAGAAAGGGACACTATGGAGGAAAAAGGGGGAAAAGAAAGGCACACTATGGAGGAAAAAGGGGGAGAAGAAAGGGACACTATGGAGGAAAAAGGGGGAGAAGAAAGGGACACTATGGAGGAAAAAGGGGGAGAAGAAAGGGACACTATGGAGGAAATAGTGGGAGAAGAAAGGGACACTATGGAGGAAAAAGGGGGAGAAGAAAGGGACACTATGGAGGAAAAAAGGAGAAGAAAGGGACACTATGTAGGAAAAAAGGAGAAGAAAGGCACAGTATGGAGGAAAAAGGGGGAGAAGAAAGGGACACTATGGAGAAAAAAGGGGGAGAAGAAAGGCACACTATGGAGGAAAAAGGGGGAGAAGAGAGGCACACTATGGAGGAAAAAGGGGGAGAAGAGTGGCACAGTAAGTAAAAAGGGGGAAAAGAGAGGCACAGTAAGGAAAAAAGGGGGAGAGGAGAGGCACAGTAAGAAAAAAGGGGGAGAAGAGAAGCACAGTAAGGTAAAAAGGGGGATAAGAGAGGCACAGTAAGGTAAAAAGGGGGAGAAGAGAGGCACAGTAAGGAAAAAGGGGGAAAAGAGAGGCACAGTAAGGAAAAAAGGGGGAGAGGAGAGGCACAGTAAGAAAAAAGGGGGAGAAGAGAAGCACAGTAAGGTAAAAAGGGGGAGAAGAGAGGCACAGTAAGGAAAAAGGGGGAGAAGAGAGGCACAATAGTGGGGACAATTAATTTAAGATGGGGTGGTTTGGGCGCTACTGAATGTGGGTGTGAGTTTGGGGAGAATGAGGTCCCTTTATTAAATGTGCCTATGAATTATTTAATGGCAGTGACGGTTGCGAGAAATAGGTATATTTCTGAAATGTAAATACTATTAATTTATTGCTGGGGCTGTTTGTAGGGAGGGAAATAGGTTTATTTATTAAATGTGAATACTATTATTTTAATGTTGGGGCTGGAGGAAGGCCTAATTATTAATCATGGGTGGTACTGATTTAACGCCGGGGGTGGTTGTAATTTTCTAAATGTACCCATTTTTTTTTTCAAGTAGGGCCCCTAACATTCCAGGATCCAGACAAGCTGCAACTAAAGAAACCTGCAGCACAGGTGGTGAAAGTGAGAAGAACAGGTAGGAGAGAGCAGCAAAGTCTGTGAAATGTTGTGATTCTAGTGGGACAATCCCAATTTTTGGTGACCATTCAATGGTGTACACAACAATGCAGTTTTTTTGTCTGTAGGAAGGTGGCCTGGCCATGCCCAATGATGCATTATCAATGGTATTTTAATTTGCGGTATCATTGCTAGTTTTAATGTGCATTATAAATTTTATTTTTAAAGTTCGGTATCATTGCTAGTTTTAGCGTGCGGTATCATTGCTAGTTTTAGTGTACGTTATCAATGGTATTTTTAATGTATGATATCATTGCTAGTTTTAATGTGTGGTGTCAATACCCATTTTAATGTGGTGTTTTGATGATTGTTTTAATGTACAGTATTTTAGTTTGTGGAAGCAATGATTTTTCTTATGCAGACAACCTAAGCGAGCCCTCAGGGAGAGCTGTAAGTGTCATACTGTGGGCTGTAGGTGATGTAATGCAGGATGTGTCACTATGCCCTTAATTTTAGATCTTAGGGCCCCCCCTGCCTTAAGTGCCCCGGGCCCCCCGAAGCCTTAATCCAGCTCTGCTTTAACTCTATGAGGTACAAGCAAAATTCATCAATGTCTTAGGTACCAAACACCCCATGGAGATGCATTATTATTATTATTGCCATTTATTTATATAGAGCCACTAATTCCGCAGCGCTGTACAGAGAACTCGCTCACATCAGTCCCTGCCCCATTGGAGCTTACAGTCTAAATTCCCTAACACAAACACACGTCAATTAAATAGCAGCCAATTAACCTACCAGTATGTTTTTGGAGTGTGGGAGGAAACCGGAGCACACACGGGGAGAACATACCAGCTCCTCATAGACATGGTCAGGAATTGAACTCATGACCCCAGCACTGTAAGGCAGAAGTGCTAACCACTTAGCCACCATGCTGCCCACCACACCAGGCTCCTACAAAACTTAAACTTTATTATGATTTTCACTGTTCATGCTGCCATTTATTTCATACATGATTATGTGACATCATTAAATCTTGTGACCTCCTTGTATTTAATTTTGATATATTCTGTAATGTGTATTCCATACTTTTTGACCCATACAAAGGGCATATTATGGTCCAAATTGTGACGTAATGTGCTTCCACCATCATTAACATCAAACACTGCAGAATCATTTGTATTTATTTTTGAAGCATAAGTCTTCGAGTGTATCCTTATTACTACTCATAAAAATGTGCATGGTGCCAACTGATGAGGTGCAGACATTGTGACATAAACACTACTTGAAGTGTACATTACATCACAATATTGGAGTAGTTTAAACTAAACAATCATATTACATGGTTCAGACTACAAAGGACTCAAATACACAACAGACAGATTGTTAAGGACACATCTGTCTAGATAGCAAGCTCATGGGGCGAGTATTTACTCTGCATTTGGTTTGTTCTTTTTGGTACGTTATAAACACAAACAGAAAGTGTTTCATCCCCCTGTGTGTGCTGCTCACCTCTGGTAATGTCTCTCATGGCTGTTGCACCTGATCTCTGTCTCGGAGGATCATATACCTGCTGTTTCCTAAGTCTTAAGATTGCTGGAGAAGTTGGTGCATTGTAGAGATACAAACAGTCTGCAAAATATAATTGCTAAAGCATTTCAAATATTTGTAGTCTTAGTTAATAAAGTGTTTTGTTTGTTTTACAGTAAATATGATGCAATATTATTTGTTGCCAGTGATATTGCAAGTCATGTTTGTCATTAACCCGAATGTTATGCTTCTTTGTAACAATTTGCACGCTTACTGAATCAGGGGCGGATCTAGACTTTATGTTTAGGGGGGGCGATTTTGCATAATCACGCCCCCTCCTTCCCTCTGATTGGCTGGCCTGCGTTAACCCCGCCTTCCGCCCACGATTGGCCCCGCCCCCTCCCGTTGTGGTCGCCGGCTGGGACCACTCTGATTGGCTGGCCCACATTTAGCCCCGCCCCCCGCTCACGCTTAGCCCCGCCCATCCCGTTTTAAGTTTTAATTTTGCTGCTAGGGGGGGGCGAATGCCCCGATCGCCCCCCCTGGATCCGCCACTGTACTGAATAAAGCATTTAAAGGCAGCTCTGCAATTTGAAGTCAGCACCAATCAAATATTACATTTTGTTTTGAAAGTGTAAATACATAATTAAATATTACCCTTCCTCCCAAAACATGTCAGTATGTGTTAGAGCAGACTTATACAAACTGGTGGAGGTCTGTCCAGTATGATCTAAGTTAAAGTCTAACATCATTGGTAGACGCCAATTAATGTGCCAGTATGTTTTTTAGCTTTAAAATGAAGCACGCATGCAAACACGGGAAGAACATACACAAATAGTACCATGGACTGAATAGTTTCAGTAACTCTTTGAAAGACACCTACAGGTTTGTTTAGCAGTATATTTTATAAGGATGAGCGGGCTCGGATTCCGCTAATCCGAGCCCACCCGAACAGTGTGGATCCGACGGGATCCGAGCACTGTTCGGGTACTTCCACCCGGGAAAAAAATCCAACACGAGGCTATGACATCCAAGTCTCGCGTCGGATCTCGCGAGACTCGGATGTCATAAATTCGGCTTGCGGCCGCCATCTTCATTTGGGCTGTGATCTTTGAAGAGGGAGGTTGTAGGGTAGTGGTGCTCCTGCTCCTGTGTGATCAGTCCAGTGGTGCTTTATTCTTTTGTCCTGTGCTCTGTCCTGCTGAGTCCAGTGGTGCTTTGGCCAGTGCTCTGTCCTGCTGAGTCCAGTGGTGCTTTTGTCCTGTGCTCTGTCCTGCTGAGTCCAGTGGTGCTTTTGTCCTGTGCTCTGTCCTGCTGAGTCCAGTGGTGCTTTTGTCCTGTGCTCTGTCCTGCTGAGTCCAGTGGTGCTTTGGCCAGTGTCTGTCCTGCTGAGTCCAGTGGTGCTTTTGTCCTGTGCTTTGTTCTGATAAGTCCATAGTAATTTTATAATTATTAACAAATCATAAAAATTTTTTTTAAAAAAAAATATATAATTTTTTTTTAAAAAGTATAAAAAAATTCTAGAGCAATATATTCTTGCAGTCCAGAAATATTAGTACCAGAGATTAAACTACGTTCACTGTTCCTGCAGACCAGAAATATTAGTATCAGAGATTAAACTACGTTCACTGTTCCTGCAGTCCAGAAATATTAGTACCAGAGATTAAACTACGTTCACTGTTCCTGCAGTCCAGAAATATTAGTACCATAGATTAAACTACGTTCACTGTTCCTGATTGGTTTGTTAAAGTGCGAATGTCCTATTTCAACAACATCAGGGTGGGTGGGAGGGCCCAAGGACAATTCCATCTTGCACCTCTAGCAAACTCTTGCAAACTGCCATCCTGTCTGCCACTGCACTGCCACTCCTAGATGGGCCACGTGTTTGTGCCGCCCACTTGTGTCGCTTAGCTTAGACATCCAGCTACCTCGGTGCAACCTTTTGGACTAAAAACAATATTGTGAGGTGTGAGGTATTCAGAATAGACTGGAAATTAGTGGAAATTAATGTTATTGAGGTTAATAATAGTGTAGGAGTGGAAAAAAAAACAAAAATATGGATTTTAGCACTTTTTATGCATTTTTTAAAAAAAAAATCAGAACCCAAAATCAGAACCAAAACCTTTCGTGGGGTGTTTTGGCAAAACAAATCAGAACCCAAAACCTCAAGCTAATCAGAACCCAAAACCCAAAACACCAAAAGTGGCCGGTGCACACCCCTAATATTTTATACTTTAAAGAAATCCATCCTAATGTATATACACTTCCTGGTCAGTGGGAGAACTACAGTGGGTACATGGACATTGCTGGTACGGAACCTGGAGGTGAGGCTAGCCCTGTGATGTTGGGCGGCTCCCTCATATGAGTGGAAGCCTCTTCTGCTGGTCTTGCTCATACAAAACAGCAGAGCGGGCAGCCCAGGAGGGTAGAGCAGCATCATTGGGCTCCTACACAAATTTGGTTATGGGGCTTGGAGATGCATTGTACCTACCCTACTCCTGGCAGCAGTCAGTATGTCCCTCCATCAGCCTTGTGAACTGGAACTGAGTTGTCTGTTACAAATTGTTATTTTTCAGTCTACTCTGTGCATGTGTTTACATCCTCTTGGAAGCGATGTGCCACCGGACATCCCCGCGATGTCTGGATGCGCACATTGCCGGCCAATATGGTACAGAATCTCTGCTCATTATCTCCTCACAACTCCATGGCACGCAAGGAAAAATGATCAGAGATTTGAGAAAAAACTCAGTGGACTGTTCTGGAGAAACATTGTGGCACCTCACGCCAAATTAAATTCCCCCCTTTGTGTCTTATACAGCCCATAGATTGTAAGCTTGCGAGCAGGATTCTCTTACCTCTCTGTATGTATATCTGTATTACCCAGTATTGTTTTATCAATGTTTGTTCCTGATTGTAAAGCACTACGGAATTTGCTGGCGCTATATAAATAAATGTTGATGATGATGATAGATCTAAAAAGCACAGTGCCCTCTAGTGTCAACGCATGTGTCTAACCTTATGTTGCAGCATTTTAATACAAACCTTCCCTGTTATTTGGTAGTGGACCGTAAAAGTCCAGTTCCCATATATGATATCAGAAATCGCATAATACAACTAGGGGTATATCTTGTAAGTTAAACTAATTGTGTTGAGGGACATGGAAAATTGAGGAAAACTGTATGTTTTTTTACTTTTGGATAATTTTCTCTATATATCGCAAATAATTTCAATACATTTACTGAACCGTGGTAGTAAAGAAATCTCTAAATGTCTTGAATAAACAATATAAGAGTTGCTTAGAGTAAGAAAACAAAATTCCATTATAAATGGGGCAGTGTTACATAAGTCCAAACAAAGGAGATGGGATCTGTGGAATTTAGCTAAATGTAAATTTGCATTTGTAAATAAACCTATTAACTTTTCACACAAATTGTGCATTATTAAAATTGAGATTCAATTCACTGAATACAAATTGTACTTAATGCATCTAATTTGTTGGTAAATTCAATCGTCTTAATTAATCATTTGTTTCAGAATTATATTAGTTTTCACTTAAATTTAGATTACAAATTAATTCTTGTGAAAATTATATGCTAACATCTATATATTTTTTACAAAAATTAGCTCAGAATAGAATACTTTACCCACTCGCTGATGAATATTGCACTGTACCAAAACTTTAGTATCCTTAAATGTGTTCAACTTAATTTAAGAAGTGATCAGTAGTTGAAATGTAAACACTTTAGACAGCAAAGTTAACTTTTTTGGTAGGATTAGGATGGGAGGTTGTTGAACAGCAATGTGGGACGACACCACTTGCAGCCACCTGCCAGAAGATGGCACCATTCACAAGGTAATTATGGATTAGTTATAGACAAAAGTAAAATAACCATTAGGGTTTAGGTGAACTGGGCTAAAAGGAACCAAAAAGCTCTTCACTGTAAAATAATAATAATAATAATCAAAATAAACTTCCATCTGTTTACAGATATCTGCTATAAAATAGCAGATATCTGAAAACGAAAAAATATGAATTAAATCCTTAATCATTACATTTAAGAAATTGTGGGTGAAGACGTACAAATCATTACTTAAATGTCCACATAGGCCATCTATACATCCAAAACGGCTGGATTACAGATGCAGATACAGTCAAAGCTGTAGATCCATATATTCAACCTGCATACATCGGTCTCCAGCTTATTAGTTCTCATCAGAACAATATATGGAACACTGATTTATAGACTGCAAGTCTGGTAGTGGTCAAATAAAGAACATCCATTAAGGCTGGGGTCAGGTGTGCTAAAATGAGTCAAAAGCCACTGTAAATAAATGACAGAACTAGACAAAAAATAATTGGCACATTAATGAAATAATGAATCAATGAGCAGCCCTCAGCATTGGGCATCTCAAGAAAGCTTTCAAATACAATCTATTTTGCATACAAAATATCGGTATTACAATGATTTCTAAATACTTAAGTGCATTTGTTTATTTTGCAAGATAAAGTAACTAAAGTTGTACTAATAATATAGGAAGTTTTCACTACATGGTAAATAAATAAAAACTGGTGGTCTTCGTGTTCCTGGTGAAAGCATATTTGTAGCTTAACCATAAATTACATCACTGTATCCATTTGCAATCTTCATTTGTGCACTTAAAATCAGGCTGTTTATTCTGGACAAAGTTGCAGCATATTGTGCCGTCCATATGCATCCATGATTCAAATAAGCTTAGGAGTTTAGATCGGTCATGGGGTTTCCCTATGGGAAATCCAATGCATGGGCATTTATCACAGCTGTGAGCAACAGGAAAACTAATAATTGTATCCCTCTGTGTCTCCCCCATTTCTTCAATGAAAGACTCAGGTTGAAAGGACCAGTGACAAGGATTTGTGAAAAGTCTTTGTTCACTGAATGATTCACCTACTAAAGCACTTTTTCCTGGAGTTCCTCCAATTCGTGTACTACAGCACCTGCAAATCTTTATTGTTCAACACTTTAATATGTCTGGAAGTATGAGCAGGAGGACCGATAATAGGCGATCCTATTGGTCCACATGGTCACACCCCTCCATGTGTAGCCTTTGGGTGGGGGTGTGAGATGAATGATGGAGCCCTATGAAAACAGCTGTATGGAGCAGTACCCAAGGCTCAGGAGAGGGTAATATGTTTTTAACCTACCTGCAGGGCCATCTTTTTCATTAGGCACGATGGGCAGCTGCACGGGGGCCCCACGGGCAAGGGGGCCCCATAGGCATGGCTCTTAATGAGAAAAAATAATCCTGCAAAAGAAAAAAACCTGCAAAAAAAACCTACAAGGGTCACTGAGCAAGTAAATCTTTCTATCTCTATATATCTATATCTATATCTATATCTGTATCTGTATACATCTATATATCTATATCTAGGGGCCCCGGTGCACTGCTTTGCCCAGGGGCCCGTAATGTTGTTAAGATGGCCCTGCCTACCTGGGCGTGCAGCTTTAAATGAGGGTGTGGGCAGTTGGGTGACTGTCTTTGAACTGGAATAATTATCTATGCCATTGACAGATGTGAAATGACCATGATGTTTGAGAGTAAGATAAAGCTTAGATAGTTTTACATAATTAAATATACATTACTGGGGAGGCCATTTTTCACTTGGCACCTCCTTGACTTGTAATGGAGCTGTTGCTATCTGCAAATAAAAGTTTGTGTTTGAATATTTCAGAGCCATATTTGTTTACAATATGGGGGCTACTTTAATTTCACAGTGCAAATACACTATATGGACTAAAGTATTTGGCCACATTATTGAATTGAGGTGTTTCAATCAGACCCGTTGCCAGAGGTGTATGAAATCAAGCACCTAGCCATGCAGTCTCCATTTGCAAACATTTGTGATACAAAATGGGTTGGTTTGAAAAGCTCAGTGACTTCAAGTGTGGTACTGTGATAGGATGCCACCTTTGCAATAAGATGGTTCATGAAATTTCATCCCTGCTGGATATTCCACAGTCAACTGTAAGTGATATAATTAGTAAGTGGAATTATTTAGGAACTAAAGCAACTCAGCCACGAAGCGGAAGACCATGTGAAATCACAGAGCAGGGTCAAAGACTGCTAAGGCGCATGGTGCATAAAAGTCACCAAGGCTCCGTTTATTCCATAGCTGAAGAGTTCCGAACTTCCACTGGCATTAATGTAAAAACTGTGCGGCTTGAGCTTAATGGAATGGGTGTCAATGGCCGAGTAGCTGCATGCAATCCTCTCATCACCAAGACTAGTGCCAAGGGTCGGATGGAGTGGTGTAAAGCACACCGACACTGGACTGTGGAGCAGTGGAAGCATGTTCTGTGGAGTGACAAATCACCTTCTTTGATTGGCAGTCAGAAGTGCGAGTCTGGGTTTGGCAGATACAGTGAGAACGTTACCTGCCTGACTGCATTATGCCAACTGTGAAGTTTGGTGGAGGAGGGATAATGGTATGGGGCTGTTTTTCAGGGTTTGGGCTAGGCCTCTTATCTCCAGAGAAGAGCAATCTTAATGCTTCAGCATACCAAGTCATTTTGGATAATGCTATGCTTCCAACTTTGTGGCAACAGTTTGGAGAAAGTTCCTTTTCTATTCCAACATGACTGTGCCCCATCGCACAAAGCAAGTACTACAAAGACATGGTTTGATGAGCTTGATGTGGAAGAACATGACTGGCCCACACAGAGCCCTGACCTCAACCCCATCAAACACCTTTGGGATTAACTGGAATGGAGATTGTGAGCCAGGCCTTCTCGTCCAACATCAGTGCCTGATCCAGTCCATGTTGGTGTAATGGTCAAGTGTCCGAATACTTTTGTCCATATATTGTATGTAGAAACAAGCTGGATTTGTGGAAAGCCCTGCACATTAAGCCCCCTTTTCACATCATCACTTTGTACTTTGCATACTAATTACCATTCACGTTATTGGATATACAGTGTAAACGCACTCACCACCTATCCTCTGCGTGCTACTTGGGTATAGAGCAACCTCCCTTCTCTACTAGATACGTATATAGAAAAAATCCCAGTGCACAGCAGTCCTAATAATAAAAAAAATAAATATATGTTCAGATCAATGTCTCATTTATTAAAATCAATTAAAACAGTATCCTTAATGCTATACCGATAAAACATAAATATAGTGTCTACACGGTATTGCTCCAATGTAGAAGATCAATAGGCTGCCTTGTTGATATATGCAATGATCTAGAATAAAATATACACACTGATATTATATTGCTTGAAGGGTAATGATACACTTTTATACAACTAAGCAATTACAATGTTCTACACACCTACTGCTAGAGCTGATGATAGAGCCCACCTCCTGATAATATCATTGGTATTACCGTGTGCACCACTAGAAGGAATGAAGGAATGTAATGTACAGGTATGCCTTATGCGCTATTGACAGTATATATAAGAGCACAATACCTCGTTGCAGTATTGCAATCCCGAGGCTCATTACATGGAGCCGCACCACCGCCAATACAAAGTACTGTGGCAAGATAACGGTTAGCCCTTTGACACGAATCGGGTATGAACTCCGTGAGTGTTGCAAGCAATCAGTACTGCTGTTAGGTCCTGTAATCCAGTAGTCATGTGACCACAACTCCGATGCACCACGTGACACAATAGTAAATTTCCACTCGCTGTGGCCATAGCGCAAACTACAAAATATCAGTCAGTGAAATCCCGTGTGCTATTAGTAATATCCGCCAACGCGTTTCATCCTATAGTAAGGACTTTCTCAAGGAAATGAGGTGTGTTGCATACCACTGCCTTTTATAGCATATTTATGTTTTATCGGTATACCATTAAGAATACGGTTTTAATTGATTTTAATAAATGAGACATTAATCTGAACATATATTTAGTTTTTTTATTATTAGGACTGCTGTGCACTGGGATTTTTTTCCATTCACCTTATTGAAATATAATGAGTTTTGGATTATTATTTTGCATTTATTTAATATAGATGTAGCAAGGCTTATGGTGGTATTGGTCAGAGGATATATTGGTTGATGAATGGAGTTAAGAGCATTATTCCTAGTGACCTAAGATAAGGAATTTGCAGTAAGTTGTACACAAAAGACTATGAAGCCACACCAAGGAAAATTGGTAAATCATTATTTAATCTCTACAGTTTAATTTGGGTTGTAGTGGTTGAAAAATCACTCGTGTTAATAAGACCGAAACTAAATTGATTATTTGTAGCACTAACAGCTAGATTTGGCAACCATTTGCTTGCATAATTTACTTGAATCAAAGCTATTTTACTTTATTCTTAATCAGACAAATTTCCGTCACTGCAGCTGTCAATTAAACTGTAAAACTGAAAGCTCAAGCAAAGTAGATGTTATTATGTTTGGATTTACAACACTGTTCTCTGTAGTTTGTCTGTACATAGCACCTCATGTTGTGATGCAACAGAAAGTTGCCTTTATGTTTTTTTTTTTGTTATATAGCTAAGTTGCGAGTGGTTTGTGTGACCAGACTTATTTGATCGAATACTCTACATTCTGACAGTGCCATTGCTGCAGTTTAAAGACATGACATGGACCACATCACCTGGGCAAAATGCAAATTGGTTCGATTGCATACAGCTTTAATACAGTTTTATAATGGCTTGCATTTTACTTTTAAAATTAAAATGGGAAAAGGGATATATTAGGTGTTATGTAATCAATTAGCATTATAAAGGTCAGCAACTCAACCAAATACAGGCTATTCTTAAGGATTAAAATGGAATCCAACCTCAAACAAAAAAAAATGGCATTTCGGATAAGTAGCCAGAGGGAGGAGAAGTGTTTGGCCAAAGGAAACTGAAGACAATTGCTTAGAGGAGAGATGTAGTAATTAGTGAACTGTTGATTAAGCCCATGCCTCCTTCAGGTGAATGCACACCTGCATGGAGCCCCAGGGAATAATCTTTAAGAGAAGGACCGCTTGGCATTGTTACTAAAATACATTCTATGGTATCTTGTCAGAAGTCATTGGATCACACTGACAATCTTTTCACCTATCTTTCTGTTGCAGTCTAAATGAGCTGAGAGGTGACTCCTTACAGACGCTTGTATGATATTATTTCCTGCACGGTAATGGGCTGAGAATAGGTAGGACTATTACAAATACATGTTTAATGATTATAATGGAGAAGATGCACACTACTCTCTAAACTACCTGAAAATAACTCCTACATTAGTTTTGATATACCATAATTATCTGCAGTATAGTTCACCCGTTGACTTTCAATGCCAAATCCACATATATGCTCATTCTTAAGTTTTCAGGAATTTATATCACATGACCACTGATTCTACAACATCATGTGACATCTGCAGCCTGTGTAACCCTTCCACTGCCAGGGTTCCATGCCAAAATTGCGACTCAGTCAGCTCCACCATTGTTAGCATTTTTGAGTCCCCCAAGCAAATTTTATATAGATTTTCTGGTACAGATAGACAAGTTTTGGTACCATAGTCGAGTAAATATATATATATATTTATATTTGGGCACTATATGTAAGGAAAATGCATTTTTTTTGTGATTCCTTCGTTATTTAATTTCACAAAATTAATGAACCCTACAAAATATTCACCTTATTCTGCAAAGATTTTTACAGGGATACAAAATACATGTCCTTTACTAAATAGATGGTGAACATTTTGGGCCATAATAAAATGTGTATGACTGTTTTTCACTTATGGGTATTGCAGAAGATCAGCTCTTTCATACGATAAACACTGGTATTCATGTAACCAGTGCTACTGGGGGTGCAAATATAGCACATGAGGACAGCGGTCTCTAAGGGACTGTGTCCACAGGAATAAACCCAATCATTATTTCTATGTAAATTAGATGTCTCCCAACTCGCTGTTCTAAACTGTGACCAGGGCCGGACTGGGACTAAAAATCAGCCCTGGCATTTAAAGCACACAGGCCCACCTGTGTTCATGAGCAGGGAAAAAAAGTGCGCCGTTGCGCCGCCAAGGGCGTGGCTACATTATGTTGGGGGCGTGGTCAAAATGGTGTGTTGATACATACATTATAATAAAACATTACATATATCAGGCCTTCCCCATTCACATCACGCCACCCCTTCAGACACATTATGACACCCCCAGTCCACTGTACCTATCTATGCTTCTGATCCGTCAGGGTGGGAACTTCCTCTTAGTCTCACGAGATTAATAAATCTCATGAGACTTAGAGCTCCTCAGCTTGCTCTGCAGTCTGTGCCCTGTCCGGGACTGGGAGCACAGATCCCTCCTGCTGACCAGAACTGGATTAAGGCTCGGGGGGCGAGGACACTTAAGGCAGGGGGGCTCCTATGATGTAATTTGGCTATTAGACACATTTAAGACAAATACACAGGCAATACTGTGTGCACTACTGTTAGGTGTACACAATTCTACTTTCACAAGCAGCACAGTGTGAAGCAGGACATATCTCCCAACTGTTCTTGTAGTCAGACCAAATCCTGACTAAGCGGGACAGTCACCCACCAAATTCAGGACAGTTGGCAGACAGTCCTGGTCTCTCCTACCTGTCTTGTCATTGTCACCACTTGTGGCTGCTGGTGTCTTTACAGCAATTGCTGGTTGTCTGGATCCTGGGATGTTGCATGGCCTATTTGGAAAAAAAATGAGTACATGAAATTTAGAAAACTCCAACCAGCACCGCTGTTAAATCAATATAGCACCCACATTTGAAAATTAGGCCTCCCTCCAGCCTCAACATAAAAATACCAGTATTTACATTTGATAAATACATCTATTTCCCTCCAACTAACCCTGACATTAAATTAATAATATTCACATTTAATAAATAAACCTATTTCCCTCCCTCCAAACGACCCCAGCTAGAAATTAAATAGCATTTCCATTTAATAAATATATCCATTTCCCACAACCACCCCAGGCATTAAATAACTCATAATCACATTTAATAAATAGACTTCCTTTTCCCCAAACAGCCCCATATTCAATTAATAGCTCCCAAACCACGCCAGCATTAATTTAAAAATCCAATCAATTTAAAATCAACTCCAATTAATCTTAAATTGATAGGCCCCACTATTAAATTAAATTGCCCCACCATCACCCCACAAATAAAATAGCACCCAATAATTAGCCCCCCACCTGCAATTCACCATTAGATTAATAGCCTACCTCCCACATTATATTAAGACCCCCCCCTCACACACACACATTATAGTCATACACCGGCCCTCACACACACACACACACATTCTAGTCATACACCGGCCCCCACACACACACACACATTCTAGTCATACACCGGCCCCCACACACACATTATAGTCATACACCGGCCCCCACACACACATTATAGTCATACACCGGCCCCCACACACACATTATAGTCATACACCGGCCCCCACACACACATTATAGTCATACACCGGCCCCCACACACACATTATAGTCATACACCGGCCCCCACACACACACACTATAGTCATACCCTGTCACACACATACTATAGTCATACACTGTCACACACATACTATAGTTATACTGTCACACACAAAACATACTATAATCATACCCTGTCACACACAAAACATACTTTAGATACACTGTCCCACATAAAACACACTTTAGATGCACTGTCCCACATAAAACACACTTTAGATGCACTGTCCCACATAAAACACACTTTAGATGCACTGTCCCACATAAAACACGCTTTAGATGCACTGTCCCACATAAAACACACTTTAGATGCACTGTCACACAAACTACCCTCCCTCACCTTGTTTGCTCTGCTCCGCGGCGCGCTCTGTAGATTCCCTTAACATATGGGACGGCACCGATCACATGGTGCGCGTCCCATGTGATACTGATCGCAGAGAGCTGATTCGGAGGGGAGGCGGGGAGGCGCGGCCACAAGGAAGTTAATGTAGGACCGGCCCCATTGCTCAGCGCACAGGCTGTCATGCTGGAATTCGGCATGACAGTCTGTGTGCTGAGCAGTGGGGTCGGCCAGCTAGTAACCGGCCCATCTGATCATCGGCCCTTCTGGCATTTGCCAGAACTGCCAGATGGCCAGTCCGGCCCTGACTGTGACCAAGGGCCTGATTCATTAAGGAACTTAGGCAAGAAAATGAGTAAGTTTTCTGGACAAAACCATGTTACAATGCAAGGGTTGCAAATTAGTTTTCTGTTTTGCACATAAGTTAACTACTGTCTGTTTTTTCACGTAGCACACAAATACTTGATAGCTTATTTGTATATGTGTATCTGAAATATAAAGTTGATATTTGTGTACTACATGAAAAAAGCCAGTATTTTCCATATGTGCAAAATAATAAACTAATTTGCACCCCTTGCAGTGCAACATGGTTTTGTCCAGAAAACTTACTCAATTTCTTGCCTTAATGAATCAGGCCCCAAAAGTTACTCTTAGAATGTCAAGGGAACACCTGTTAACATAGGATTTACATTACTTTGTAAATTATGGGACATGTATCACTGTAAATCTTTGATGGCGGTGAAAAGGTTGAGAGCAGGTTATCACCTTTAAAACATATTTTTGAGGTGATCTAGTACAGGTATAAGATCTTTTATCCAATAACCCATTATACAGAAAGTGTTAAAATCAAGAAAGTAAATTAAATAAATTACTGCTGCTCTGTGATATCACAGATATGACCAACCAGTATTTCCACTTAGTTAGGCTAGGAACACACTACAGAATGTTCCGACCAATATGTTATCTACAACAATTTTACCTACGAACACTCTGACGGTTCATAAGTACACACTATACACGATTTACCTTCTGATCTGTGCTCTTCATCTGGTCCAAGAGAAGTTCAGTCGGTCATTCCTGTCACACTTATTATAACACACTAAATACACTTTTGACTTTTCCACAATGTCATTATAAATTTCATTAGCTTCTGTGACTCTGAAACTAAATATTCAGTCTCTGAACAAACACATTAATCCACCTACAGCACTCTCTACATTTAACAACACAGACACAGTGACAGGTTCCTACTCTCTCTCTGGGCAGACAGTCGTGTCAGTGCATACACACTGCAGGATCGGAAGATGGTTGGAGCAAGATTTTTAAACAGAACGAGCAATTAAATGAAACGATGATCAGTACTTTGGAAAGACTGTTGTTCATAGTGCAAGTATACACACAAATGCGATATGGGGCCAACCGGTCGTTTATTGGGTGTTTGGCTTGATAATTGGATGAAAAATCTGTAGTGTGTATCCGGCCTTACTATGAGAGACTCTGCTCAACTCATTAGTGTGAAGAGGAACAACAAGGGCAGTGAAGAGAAATTAAATGTAATTTATTATATTTTAGGAATGGTGTTTGAAAGGATAGAAAACACCTGTTTCCATAAAACCCCAAGTACCAAGCCTGCCGAATAATAGATTACACTCTTGTATGCACTTTATAATGTGTGACATCATTCAAGCAAATGGGGCCTTTCAATGAGTACATTGGCTCAAATAGATAAAGTGAAAGCAATCAGATCACCTTGTCCATGGCAAGCAATTTCTAACCCTTAATAAAAATATAAGATTAAAGGTGCCACCTATAGTACACTGCATGTTAAATATAATGCATGTCTTTAAATCACTTGCAAATAGATAACATGTTTTAATTGGGGTATTACCTTTGAACCTAATCTTATAACCAGTATGACTTTTTATAGTGAAAATGGATATTTTACATAACTAGCACTAACCCTGATTTGCTAATCATTAAGAGTAGTGCTTCCCAACTCCAGTCCTCGAGAACCCCCCACAGGTCATGTTCTGCAGCAGTTCCACCTATATGCTGCAGTTGCTGTACAATGAAAGCACTCACCCATGTAAACTTTACAATTTCAAGCAGGGGTTTCATACCTTAAGTCCAACAAACGCAGCAGGACACACCTGTCACAACATAGCGAGGTGAGAACTCCCACAAATTTCAGACTTTAAGTGATGGAAGGGGAGAGATGAAACATGAACTGGTAGCAAAAAATCTCTATTCACCCTCTCCAGGCTTCAACTAAGACCTTTTGTTTAACATGATTAAATCCTCTTTGTTTCATTACAGACATTCAGGCAAAACAAACACTCAGCTTGAGATAAGCAGCAGGCCTTCTCATAGGAACCTCTTACCTGGCTTGTGTAAGACTGATGGTATCAGGAGGACAGGTGTGCAGGTAAAGGGAAAAGTGTGAACTGCTTCTGTTGGTGATAAGACTGAGTGATGGCTTCATGCATTCTACTGACCTCTGATGTGGAAGTGTTTATGCAAACAATAGCCGGGATTTAAGTCAGCGATTCTTTAAACAATACCACGAATCCTAGAGCAAAGAACTAGAATATCACTTCTAGAATTCCGGTGAACCATTCATTTGTTTATTGATTTTAATATGCTCACCTATGTTATTGCACAGGGCCAATTGTATGACTTTGCTAGAAACTATAGCGAGGACTGTGCCTGCTTTATCACAAAGTCGCAAGATAGTTAAATGCGACAATATTAAGTAAAAGTAACATTTATGAAGTATGTATTTATTGTTTTCTAGAAACTCAACTACTAGTAGTAACTGGTAACTTGTTCATTTGGTGCCATTGAGAATTACCCAGGAGTTTAATAGGAACTATTACAATAAATTGAGGGACATTTACAACTGGACATCACTTTTTTTTGGCATTGTACCTCCTTTGTGTGTTTGAGTGTCTTTGGTCACTCTTGATGTATGATTCATTGTACTGTTTTCTGTGGCTGTTCTGTGTCTTGTGATCTGTTACTCCTCTGTGTATGGGGTTGTAAGGTGAAAAAGTCAGTTCAAAGCACTTCTGCTTATACGGTTGAAACTGAACCAATACTAAATGTAAGGTTTCAGGATTGCTCTTTTAATTCAGGTCTTAAATAATCCATGCAGGTAAGAGGATATCATCACATATTTTCCATATTTGTGTATGTTCTTTTAAATACATTGATGATATAATAGTGTCTTGACCTTTTTGTGCATCTATAGGAGAAAAGAGTATTCACATTTGTCAAGAGTCCTTGCATTCTGCTTGGTAATCTGAACAAATCCAATGGAGCATCCCTGCTTCCTGGATGAAAATGAACTCCCCACAAATGTTATCCAAATCTCCAAAAATCCATTGCATAAGGACTCAGCAAAGGTGTATTTACAGTGTGTAACTAATAACATTATGTATTCAGATATTCTCTCCAATCCAGGACATAAACTAAAGATAGAAACTAAAATACACTCCATATGTACCAAATAATCAAATAATTAAAGGGCTATGTCCACCTGGTAATGGTGAGGAATCAGCCTTGAATCATTCACCATGAAAATTCACATGGCCATTCATGGAATAGGAATATGCTGAAACTAGAAAAATATATGCATAGAGGCTGATGTAGAGATGGCCACAAAATATGAGTAAATTACTTTTATAAATGAAAGCACTGAAAAAGTAAGCTGCATAAGCAATATATGCGCTGGCTTGCGATAAGTACTCATCAACAGTGAGTATTTGCACCCACCCTCTAGCAGGTGCAAAAGATGCTCCTCCTAACAAGCGTATATGAGTGTTATGGCAGATCTGCATGAGCCGCATTTGCCTAAACATGCCTGAACTGTACCCTGCCAACGTTACACCAACCCTCTCCACTCCCTCCCTGTCCAGCCATAAGTGCATATGCCTGTGTTGACTTTCTGGACATGTGCAGAGCCATTTCACACTTTGAAAACTGGTGTATGTCACACTCTGCATCAGCCCCATAGTGTGTATTGTCATTACCATTAGGAGAGTTCATAAAGTGATCAAATAAATGCAAAACCAACATCTTGTACAAGGCCTTTCAATTAATCTTTGATGTGTCTATGGGGGCAGGGTGGGCCCATAAGCCACGTGGCTGATGTGACTCTTCCCTGACTTATGAGCCCGTGTGTACATTTCACACCCTGCACCCATTGTGGATATGTCGATGTGGGTAGAGTATTTCATTTTGTGTGGAACGTCTAACAATTTGCTTCAAGCAAAACATGGAGCATTCTCACATGTTGGTTTGAAATCCGCATCGGGAATAAAACTCTGTGAGATCTTTGGGTTTGCTTGGAAATGCACATGGTGAAATGAGTAAAAAAAAAAAGTTAAGTCTACAACTACTTTACCACAACTACCACTTTCATTAATTTCAACTCTTCCATTTTTATCTTAAAATACAGCTCAATTTAGCCTTACTTATATGAGGAATGAACAATGTTTATTACATGTGTTGCTATTTTACATTTGAATGGTGGAATTACATCAATAAACATGCACTCTCTCATTTAACTGTGCACTTGTAAAGAGCAAAGTTGTCCCATTGGAAGTATAGGCCGAGACCTGATTTTTACCACCTCAAAGGACATTTAAAACAAGTCGCTTTTTAGGATAAAGGGCTCTAAGGCTGTGTACAAACCAGATAATGTAAATGTCCCCTCTCCACCTCTTCAATCTCATTGAAATACCTTGTGTCACAAAACAATGTGAGGTTTAGTTGTAAAATGAGGTGTCCCAGTAGCCTAGCGCCTTCCAATTTTGGAGCCCCAAACCGCCATATTAGCCTGTAAACCTATGTTTTTTCCCCACATACATTGGTACATTTACGTTTGTAGGAACAGTATGGGAGTGGTGTCCATTCTGCACAGATCATGTTGCTTTATTATTATGTTTTATAGGGTGTTCTTGCAAGTTTTGGAGTCTATATGATCAGATATTATTTGAGATATTATATATTGTTTCTAGTGGTATAATCATATCTTTTAATTCCTGTTTATACATATGAGTGGTTGAGACTTACTGAATAAATTGATAATTTGCACAAGCATATGCTATGAACTATTAACAACTAATGAGGAACTTGCCATCATTATCATTAGGGGCTAAAGAGCATTTGTGCAATTAGTACTTTTATGCTAAATAATCTAATTAATATTATACTAATTCATGCCATGTTTTTTTTATCAGATCCAGCTTTACGTTTGTTCCACTCTGGGGTACAGACTGGCAGATAGTCTGGCTGTACAACAGCTAGGCTTTGGGATGACTGTGGTGCTTGTTTGAAAAATCCAGTATTTTCTTGTAAGAGCATGGGTTGCCTAGTATATATAGATATGTGTTCCATTCCCAGGAAGTTAGATAGTGGAAGTTATGGTGTAATTGTATGGGACCCACAGAACCTAAAGTCACTGCTTGGATTATCTCTTGCTGTGGTTTTCTGATAAAAGTAAGGTTCAGGTTCCAAATTGTGTTAACATGTATTTATTATGTATTGTTACTGATAATAAAGTATATTATTTTGTGTTTTCCATTTAAAAAATGTATTTGATAAGAAGTTACTGATTTGCTCAATGTAATCCAACTATTAAGTTGTATGGTGTTCTTAAGGGCTAAGTATTCCCTATATCCCTGTAAATTGCCAGTTTCGCGTGAATGTTAAAATTTTTTGCTATCTAGCATAAAAAAAATTTCTTTGCTAACCTCTGGCTACCATATTCCCTTGTAAAATAAACTTTTTGGTTCTTTTTAGTTTCAGATTTTGTAACATCATTTCTTTATATAATTCACATGAAATGAAATGTCATGATAATAAAACCAGGTTAATTTATCATAATGTTACATTTTTTGTTCTTAGCTGTTATTTGCATCATAATGAGCGGAAATTGCTCAGTTTGTCGCTTGGTCATGTAAATGAGAGTTGGTGTTATGAAAAGTAGATTTGTAATTGATCAGCATGGTGTCACAAGACAGTAGTAAATTGAAAATTAAGCCATCTGTCCAAATTTTTCTTGCACTTGTCTGGTGTTGAAAAGCAAAAAAAGTTGTGCACAGTTATCACCATTAACTGACATCTATTAGAAGGAATCTTGTTAGAGATGAAACATCATTAAAAAAAAACATTTTTATAAATTGTTTATTAAAGAAAAATGTATGTAGCAATTTTAGAAATCAATTTCAATAAAGACAATATGTATTGTAATTATATGTAACATTTTATTATGGAGTCTCATAACAAACCTTTAAAAGTGATCTGTCGGTCATGCAAGACAAAGGCAGAGGTGAAGAATAAGGGGACACCAGGAATGGACTGGTCATCTGGCAAATCTGGCAAATGCCAAATGGACTGGTGCCCTGGAGGGCAGGCTGACATTTGCAACTTTATTTGTTGTATATTTGTACTGTACTAATGGACCATGAGCTAACAATCAAGCTGAGCAGCTGTTTTTGACCTTGGCCATCCCATCATTGCATTAAATAAGCTGGTAGTGGGCTACTATCAATGCAACCATGGGACCACGGCAGGACCTTATATAGTCATCTGCTGCCCAGTACAGGTACAGTCCAGTCCCAATAAAATGCTTCAGAGGGGCAGGTCAGCTGTTTGAGATGACAACTGTATGAGATGATATGCAGGCTGTCTCCAAGAACTGTTAGGTTGGGGGTAGGTGCATCACTGCCATTTTTCTTTAGTTCCCCTCCCTTCTTTTTGACTGGTGATAGGCTTTTAGAAGGTTTCATAACAAAGGGATGCTTTCTATACACACGCAGAAAGTTGCGTCTCATTGCTAGGCAATGGGCCGCGCACCGCTGGCAATTCAGGTGTCCGTCCTGCCATAGTTTTATTTTTTAAAGATAATTTTTTCTTGAATTTGGCCACAAGACAGGGAGCATAAATCTCATTAGCATCAACTCCAGTTCTTTCTTCAGGGCCCTTACCCTTCCAATCCATTAGAAATTAAAGTCCTTTGGAAATCCAGGAATCCAATAACTGTTTTTGACAAGCTCTTATCTGAACTGTGTCTCGATAGGAGGGGGACAGAAATGCTCTTTAAAGTCTTTATTCAGCACCAGTGGCTTCAACAAGGAAATATGGAATACATTGTGGGTTCTTAAGGAAGAAGGTAATTCAAATGTGAAAGTATAATATACTTCCAATCTCTCATCTCTGCTCAGGCTTTTAACCCCAAACACCTTCTTGTCACATTTAAATATCTTCTAAACCTTGCCACCCCAAACCCTCCGACTACCATCAGTGCCCAGAATCTTGCTTCTTATTTCAAGGGCAAGATTGAAAAGTTCCAACTTGAAATGGTATCCTCTACCTCGACTAGCAATCAACTCAATTCCTTCCCAGCACCCTCTGACACCCTCTCTTCATTTGACCCCACAAATGAAGAGGACATTTCTACTCTCTTCTTATCTTCCTACTCTACCTCCTGTCCTCTCGATCCCATACCCTCACAAATTGGTAGGTTCATGTCTCCTGTGCTCATTCCACCTCTAACTAAAATCTGTAATTTATCTTTCCATCACTATTCAAGCATGCAGTAAGTACTCCTATTTTGAAAAAACAAAATTCTGACTCAAACTCCCAAATTACCACCCCATCTCTCAGCTCTCATGCCACTCTAAACTTCTTGAGATAATTGTCTACACTCGCCTCACACGCTTTCTTTCTGCAAACAACCTACTGAATCCTCTTCAGTCAGGCTTTAGCTCTCAACACTCAACAGACACTGAGCTTACCAAGATTGTCAATGAGTTGATCACAGCTAAAACGAAAGGCCATTACTCTCTTCTAATTCTCCTGGAACTCTCTGCTGCATTTGACACTCCTGACCACCCATGATCCGAGCTGCCCGCACCCCCCCCCGCACTTACCTCCTTCTCCAGCGCGCTGTACGCTCTTTACTGAGGAGATCTCGTGAGAGTGAGACTCACGAGATCTCCTCAGTAAGGAGACTACAGCGCGCCGGAGAAGGACCGCAGTGAAAGTGCTCAGCAGCACTGATCGCGCCGGGGGCGCCCCCGCCCCAGACCGATCAATACTGCTGCTGAACACTTTCAAGGGCCCCCTGGATGCCATAGGCCCCTGGGCTGTAGCCCAGTTAGCCCTATGGTTAATCCGGCCCTGTACAAATGCTACAATCCCTAGGGCTTCTATGCTGATGGTACACAAATTTATCTATCCTCTCCTGATCTCTCACCATCTGTGTTGTCTCACGTTACTGACTGTCTATTTGCGATTTCATCTTGATGTCCTCTCGCCAACTCAAACTCAATCTTTCAAAAACAGAATTAATAATATTCCCACCCATCAATAGAAGCTTTCTCACTGACATTTATATTTCTCTTGACAATATGACCGCAAATCCCACCCTGCAAGTTCGCTGCCTAGGTGTAATCCTTGACTCACAACTATCCTTCTTTCCCAAATTAACTCTATATTTAGATCATGCTTCATACATCTTATGAACATTTCTAATGTTTCTAATGAACATTTCCAGAATACATACATCTCATGCAATGACAATTGTTATTCCCTTCTTACTGTTCTTCCAAAAACTAGACTACAATCTATTTTGCATGCAGCGGCTAGATTGATTTTGATTTCGTTCTTTCTCTGCTCTATCACTCTCTACATTGGTTGCCTATTTTTCAATTAACCCAATATAAAATTCTTCTACTAACATACAAGGCCATCAACAAAATTGCAGCAACATACATCTCCTCACTTGTCTCAAAATATCTCCCAACTCGACACCTCCATTCTGCACAAGATCTGCATCTCTCTTCCATTCTCATCATATCCTCCAAATCCTGGTTACAGGACTTTTTTCGGGCTGCACCCACTTTGTGGAATTCACTCCCGCACACATTAAGACTTTCCTCTAGTCTTCAAACTTTCAAGCATTCTCTGAAAACCCATCTCTTCAGAGAAGCTTATACCATCCTCTAAATCTCCCTAGGTTACCCTATTGCCACCCTTTGACCAGCATAGTTGTGTGACTGAACATACAGCCCACTAAATACTTTTTACCCTTTACATTCTAGCTAGACAAATATGCAATTTGATGTAGCACTTACCCTTGTGTATCAAACCATTGTCCGATAGATTGTAAGCTTGCGAACAGGGCCCTCCTACCTCTCTGTATGTATTACCCAGTATTGCTTTTTACTGTTTGCTCCCAATTGTAAAGCACTATGGAATCGGCCATAATATATTTAAATATATGTTGATGACGATGAACTTGTGAGATGCGGTTAGGCAAAATATAATGAGAAGCCAGTTTCATGGTAGGAATCCAGAGTCTTAAATTCTTGGTGGATAATCAAACTCTGTCTCCAACTTTATCCTGATTCTCAAAAGTGAAAATTCTCCAGAAGCATACTCCCTTTCTGTCTGCCTGTCATGGGTCATTGGTGAAGTGGGACCCTCACTGCCTGCTTGGTTTAGCGCCACCTACAGGGAGACATGGAGTCTATCAGAACAGAAGGTGTTCACCAGTGACATGATAACTGGAACTGGTAGGTGTCGAATTCTGCAACAAGGATACACAGAGGTCCAAGTATGCTGGGTAGCAGGGTGGCTGGATCGATGGTGATGTGAGAGGTAGCAGCAGAGATACACAGTGGTCAAGGTAATGCTGGGAAACACAATGTAGAGTTCTGCAACAAGGATTATTATTATTATAATTATTATCTTTGACTTATAAGGCACCACAAAGGGTCCGCAGCACCGTACATTACATATACAGAGAACCAAGACACAACATGATACAAAAATATATACAAACACAGGTGACAGGGTAAAGCAAATCAGATTATTTCTGTGACAGATAGTGAAAGGGAAGGTAAAAATCAGCGAGAAGAAGGCCGAAGCTTAAGAAAACAGGGAAAACAGGGCTAGCAAAGCAGGCCAAGAGGTACAGAGGGTAATGGAAAAGTAGAAGGAGCACACAAGGAAAGAGGGCCCTGCTCATGAGAGCTTACATCATAAAGGGAAGGGGGATTCACACCAGCTCCAAAGAAGCTGGGTTGCAGGATGGCTGTATCAGCAGCGAAGATAAGTAACCAGACGTAGACACATTCTTTCAGGTAGAGAGACTAAAAGAACTGGCACAGAATGAATGAACCAGGTGCTTTAAGTAGTCTGGCCATTAGAGTGCAGTGTCCATTAGGCAACAATTGGACTTTTTAAAAGATGGGTCTGCACATGTGCAGACCTGAGTTCAAACACGGCACAATACAGAACATTCCCACACTGAGGAGGAGGGTGCCGAAGGTAAGAGAACTTGAGCTTGACAAAGCAATCAGCAAGTCCGGTGATACTGCCTGTTCAATATGGGATGAGAGCCAGAGCAGAAGTTGAGTTTAATACCTAATTCCTAACATAACCGAGAAATTAATTGAACCCCACCAGTCAGAAATGACCACCTGAGGCCAGCCATGAAGACGAAAGATCTCTCTTATAAAGAAAGTGACCAGGGTTAAAGTGGAGGGTAATCCTTTCAGTGAAACAAAATGTGCCATTTTGAAAAGCGGTCAACCCTAAACCAGTCTGTGTTAATGTAACCATATTGGTGTTATCTGAAGCCGAGTAGATATCCAGCGAGTAGTCAGACGTTTGCCGGACAAGCAGGCAGTCAAAGATCCAAGAAAGTGTAGCAAGTAGCGGGAGCTGAGCAGGCAGAATACTCAAGCACATGTCTGATCCAGAAAGTGCCTATTATAGGCCCAAAGAAGAAATAGGATCCAAGATTTTTTCTCCTTAATGCCACTCTGGCCATCGTAGATAAGGGCAAGTTTACAAATACAGAGACCTCTAGTGGTCGGAGGTGCATATATCAGAGTAATTCCTTACAGTATTTCCCCATTTCAATAACGTCCTTTGGACGGTGCTTTGCTGGGTTTCTCTGGGTATCTTTGATGAAATTCACGTAACAATCAAGGTGCATTGACAGTCTCTTCTGGTTCCCATGAATTGTCTTCCGAACCATATCCCTGACATTGTATCATATATTGAAGTTTATTTCTAAATATTTGTGAATATAATATTTTCTCTACTAGAAATTCTTCATGCTCATCAATTTGAACAGGATACGGAGGAGGCAAAGTGCGACCAGGAAAAGGATTTGAAATTACTGGCTTCAGTAAAGAAACATGAATTACAGGATGAACCTTCATAGATTCTGGGAGTTCAAGTCGAGAGGCAGATGAACTGACTTGTGCCAAAATCTTAAAGGGACCTATATATTTTGGTCCGAGTTTAGAAGTAGGCACGCTTACTTTCAGATTTTGTGTGGAAAGCCAAACATAGTCTACAGTGTTTAAAACTGGTGCAGCTTTACGTTGCCTGTCTGCAATTCTCTTATAACTGTCCTGAGCATGTTGCAATGTCTCTCTTAATACTTCAAGATTATTTTGTAGTGATTCTAATCTAGATGCAACAGCAGGAATGGAAGAATCCTGTGTGAAATTGGGTAGTAGGTTTGGATGATACCCCAAATTGGCATAAAAAGGACTTTGTCTTGTGGATGAGTGTTGCGAGTTGTAGTATGAAAACTCTGCCATAGGCAAAACATTAATCCAGTCTTCCTGCAGATGGAAAATGTAGCACCATAGGTATTGTTCCAGTGTCTGGTTGGTGCGTTCTGTCTGTCCATTGGATTGGGGATAAAAGGCAGTTGATAATTTAATATTAAGAGCACTACAAAACTGCTTTAAAAAATGTGACGTAAATTGCACTTCTCGGTCGGAAACTACATCATCGTCTATTCCAGGTAGACGAAAAACTTCCCTCATTAGTAATTCTGCTGTTTCTTTTGCAGAAGGAAGTCCATGACAGGGCACAAACTGAGCCATCTTTGTGAGTCGAAATGCAACCACCAGAATTATAATCCTAACTTTGGACAATGGTAAATCCACAATAAAATCCATGGATACTGAACCCCATGGACAAGAATGGACCGGCAAAGGCTGTAAAAGTCCAAGTGGAGCGATGCGTGGAGTCCTAAAACAGGCACAAATAGTGTAGGATGATACAATTTTTTTAACATCCTACTTATATTTCGACCACCAAAAGTAACAAGATAATAATTCATCAGTCTTACAAGCACCTTTGTGGTCTACTAGTCTAGAGTCATTAACAAACTGCAGTTCTTTTAATTGTGCAGCTGCTGGTATATACAAGTGGTGTTCATACTTCCATATGTTATCTTTATAGGTTAAGTACAAATCTAAAGGGGGATTTAAAAGGATCAGATTTGTACTGTAACACTCATTGATGTCAGACAACAGCTCCCCAGTGCCAATAGCTCCCAGGAAATTTGACTTAGAGAGCACTGTCTCTACCTGTTTTGAGCCTTCCATGTATGCTCTGGATAGAGCATCAGCTTTCCCATTCTGGGATCCAGGACTATAAGAGATAATAAAGTCAAAATGATTTAGGAATAAACTCCATCTGGCTTGTCAAGGAGAAATTCTCTTTCCAGATCAAACTCTAGATTTCGATGGTCAGTAAGCACGTTCATTTGATGTGCAGCACCTTCAAACAAATGTCTCCATTCATTAAATGCAGCAACAATGGCTAATAGTTCTTTATTCCTTACATCATAGTTCTTTTTTGAAGCAGTCATTTGACAAAAGAAAAAAACACATGGATGTAGTAGCATGTAATCTCCTATTCTCTGTGATAAAATTGCTCCTACTGCTGAATCTGAAGCATCTGGCTCTATGATAAAGGGAAGTTTTCGGTTGGGATATATTAATATGGGATCTGTAGTAAACTTTGTTTTAAGCAAAGAGAAAGCCATTTCAGCTTCTGGAGACCAAAGGAAAGATAATCTTTTCTTAGTTGAGTGGTTGGTGTCACAAGCTTGGAGAAGTCTTTAATAAAATGTCTATTGAAATTGGAAAATTCTATCAACCTTTGTACCTCTTTGACATTTTTTGGGGTTGGCCAATCTACTATAGCCTTGACTTTGCTAGGGTCCATTCCCAATCCTTGAGGTGAGATGACATAGACCAAGAACTGAACCTGTGTTTGGTGGAATTCACATTTTTCCAACTTGATGTACAAATGGCGTCTGCAAAGTTGTTCCAGTACATTTTGAACCTTTTGTTGATCCTTTTGGGAATTAGAGAAAATTAGTATGTTGTCAAGATAGGTCACAACAAATTGGTCAATTAAATCTTTAAAAATGTCATTCATGAAATGTTGGAATGTAGCAGAGGCATTGCACAGTCAACAAATGTTCAAAATGTCCATTTTTACTTTGAAAGGCAGTATTCAATTCATCACCAGTACGTGTGCGAATTAAATTATATGCTCCTCGTAGATCTAATTTGGTGAAAATCTTTGCTAAGCAAAGCCTCTCCAGTAATTCTGCAATAAGTGGGAGCTGGATTCTTGATTGTCGCTTTGTTGAACGCTCTATAACTAATACATGATCGAAAAATAAGTCCTCAAGATCTCACGGAAGTTTCCTGGAAGCCAATTCATCCTAAATCCGGCCAGTTAAAGCTTGCCAGAAAGCCATCACTAAAGCCTTGCTATTCCATCTCACCTCAGAAGCAAGTGTATGGAATTGCATGGCGTACTGGCCCATCGTCATGGAACCTTGTCGGAGTTTCAGTGAACTGGAGGCGGCTGAAGAAACTCTGCCAACCTCATCGAAGATTCGCTTGAACATCTCGAAAAAGGTAGTGGAACTCTGTAAAATAGCATTATTGCATTCCCATAAAGGCGATGCCCAAGTAAGAGCTTGCTCGGTCAGCAAGAAAATCATATAGGACAACTTTGCTCTGAATAGTGCATATATTGAGGAATTCTCTGCATCTCTGGGGATCCCCGTTATAGTTTTCCAGAGTGGGAATGCGCAAATTGATGGCGGAGGAATCCGCTACCATTGATAGAGGTAGAGGAAGCTTGTACTGGTGGAGTCAAGGTGTCCTGAATGGTATCCTGACGAGTCGCCAATCCTTATTGGCATTGCAGAAACTGGGACTGATTAGACTCTTGTTGATCCACCCAAATCGCAAAGTGTTGAAGAAGCTGGTAAAGGTCCCAGGGGTGTAAAAGGAGAGAGAAGGGTAGACTTTATTTACAAGGCCTAGTCCGGGTCTTTTGTTCTGCCTGTCTGACACCGGCTGATTGGTTGTTGCCCCTGTGAGGTGTATTTGAAAGGAATGTCAGATCAGTCTCATTCTCTCAGACCTGGGGAGAAGGTTGGATGCTTCCTGGAGAGACTCTGCAAATAATGGCCAAGTAGCTCTATATTTTATACATGTGTGTGGGACACAAGGACCTTCACATGAGAGAGGGTGTTATTATGTGTTTAGTTTCTGCCAGAGAGGCAAAGTGTTTATTTTGAAGCCAACTTGTTTTTTTTATATTTAATAAAAACTGTCTGAGGCCAGTTGTACCAAAAATCTTGCACTTGTGTGACTTCTCTGCTGCTATTCAATATGATTTACCCCAGGAGATGGCACCTGTTCCTCTAACCCGGTAAAAACTTGTGGAGTATGTGAGCAAGGGATCTGCACATATTGAGAGAAGCAGCAGCCTTGAGAAACCAGCAGGATGCAGTGTGTGCTTGAAAAATGTAAAGCGACAGACACAGTGTAGAAAGACTTAGGGGTATATTTACTATACTGCGGGTTTGAAAAAGTGGAGATGTTGCCTATAGCAACCAATCAGATTATAGCTGTCATTTTGTAGAAAGCACTAAATAAATGAAAGCTAGAATCTGATTGGTAGCTATAGGCAACATCTCCACTTTTTCAAACCCTCAGTTTAGTAAATCTAGCCCTAAAGGCCTGTGCATGTTATGTGGATAACAGCAACCTAAAACTGGGTTGTTTGTATACCGCAGCAGTGGGAAGAGGAGAACCACGTGGATGCAAGTGACAAATCCTACTATGAAGTAATTTTTAAACAGAGTGCTTACTGCATGCAATAAGATTTGAAAGCATTCAGTGTAAAGAGATTATTTATGTGTTGAATAGTAAATGTGTTTGTAAAACCAGTCAGCAGCAGTTAAAAAATTTGTTTTTGTGCTGCAAAGAAATCAAGTATTTCATGGACTCAGTTTTGTGGATTGCTGTAAAGCAGATCTGCTCAGTAAGCCCGTAAAAGACTGTAAAATAAGGGGTTTAGAGAGAAAATCCAAATATATTTTTGCTAGAAAAAAAAAATGTGTGAATGTGCAACACACAAGTTGGGTGTGGTCTGGACCTTAGCAAGGCAGGTAAGTAAATATTTAAAAGAAAAATGTAAGCTTTAAAGTCAAGTGATATTGTCTGCTCTTCAAGAAGATTAATGAGTTCAAAATAAAAAGATTGCATACAGGTATATCAAACCCTCAATATGGAGAAAGACAAAAAACAGGACATGAAGCACATTTGTGCTGTGATGAAGTATGACCCTTTACAATATGTTGTTTCTGAGAAAGGACCAGATACCAATTTATTTGGATTTGGGAAAAATACTGTGTTACAGTGCCCTAACATGGAAGATGCAGTTATAGCACTGCAATAAGCTACCAGAGTGCAGCAGGCAGCCACTAGGGTGCAGCAGATAGCCCCTGAGGAGCCCCAGAGGCAACAGCATCAAGACCGTGAATCCCTCAGTAAAATGGTGAGCTCTGTTCAAGAGCGAGCTCTCATTGTGTCTTACAGTGAGGAAAGAAAGTCTCAGGAGTAAGTCATAGAAATTCCCAGATTCCTGAGACGAGAAAAAGAAGTTGGTGAAACCAGATTTGAGGATACACAAATGTAATGTTTAAGATACCAGCAGCACATAGAGCACATGGGGAGAGAAATAAATGAGCTACAACCCTGTTTTATTTTTTTTAAAATTATTGGAATCATCATAGATGACGTGTACATTGGAACTTTGTGTTTCCTCAAGCTCTTTTCAGACAGTTTAGTGGTCACCAAGGCGCGTCAGCTGTTTAAGATAAACATCTCTGTGCACAGTGTAACCTGCTACTGTGAAGGATAAGTACATTGTTCATATTTTCTGCAGTATTATTTGTGTGCTGTGATCTGTTCCCATATAAGCAAGGGGTTGCATGGTGAAAACTGAATGATTTCTACTGATTGAGGATTGTGAATTACCTATTTTATTGAGCTTCATTTGGATAGAATATCTGTATGTGCACTGCTTGTTATTACTGATAGCTCATTTGTGCTACACTTGGGCTACATTGAGCTATATTTGGAGACAATATTTATAAGTGCATTATTTGTTGTTGCTGATAGCTCACCTGTAATGTATCATTCATTTTGAATGTATTGTGGCTAATGAGGCTAATAACGCCTAAATATTCTATATGGTGTTTTAAGTAGTTTGGATTTTTTAAATAAAATATTATCTGGTATCAGCACTCTCTTTTCTTGAGAGCTGCAGTCCAGGTAAAGCACTGTTTATATGAATGATATATACTGCCTAATTTACCTAATTTTTTGTTAGGCACAAAAGTTGCTTGAGAAAGATGTGAGATGTTGGAAGGCCCAAACACAGCAGCTCTTTGAAGAGATTGGAAAGTTAAGAAATGGTATTGCAAAGGTAAATGCAGCCCATGTTGTTAAATTTCAACTGCAGCAGTTGAAGGGGCCGAACATTCAGTTGAATCGGGAAACTGAGTTCCTGTCCTCGTCTATTGCTCCGCTGAAAGCGATGCAGACAAAGTATGTGTCAGCAGAGGAACTGATGAGTACACTTTACCAGCCGCTAGTTACACCACGGTGATCTCCAATGGATTCTGGTAAGACTGCTCCAGGGGAAAAGGGTGCATGGCAGTAGAATGAACTGAAATGTACTGAGACTGTAGGCTCAGAACCTATAAATTGGCCAGTTATGCCAAGAAGTTTCCTGCCTTGTATGAGTTGTGATAAATATGTGATCAGATGTTTTAGATGTGATGACTTAAGCCATATTGCTGCTAATTGTCCACTTATCTTTGAATCTATGCAATGTGATAATGTTTATGTAAATCATAGAGTATCTTTATTTGCCCAGTTAGTGTGCGCCACAGACTGCCAGATTGAGCCAGACAAACAAATGTGTAACATTACAGTGGAAGGCAAATGGGTAAAGACTCTGCTAGATTCTGGTAGTGTGGTTTCTCTTGTTAAAGCAATGTTTTGGTTTTTTTTGTTTTTGTTTTTTAAAAAGTGAACCCCTTAAAACTTCAAAGAAAAACTGTTTGGGCAACCTATATACATGGGGATATTAAAAAAATGTTTTCAATACATAGAAACACAGTGTGGTCACTTGGATTAGTTCTTGGCTTGGGTTTTGAGGCAATATTGGGGAAAGATTTTTCCCACTTCTGGAAGCTGTAAAAAAAACCAAATTGATTGCTAAAGTAAATAATTCAGACCTGCTTGATAATGTTACTGATACAGTGGCAGTGGGGGTGTTACCCGGGTCTGCAGATTCTAGTTATCATTTATTTAGTGTATTCTACAAAATGACAGCTAGAATGATGATTGGTTGCTATAGGCAACATCTCCACTTTTTTAAACCCGTAGTTTAGTGAATATACCCTTAAGAGTCATAGAGATAGTGAGGTTAGGCTGAGAGCTAAGAGATACAAGAGACCTTTCCCCCCACAGACATAGTGAGATTACTGAGAGACAGGCAAGAGAGAGTATTACAACCTTTAAAACTATAGTGCCCAGATTAACCAAGAGCTTAAGAGATCCTGGAATACAGGAGGCTTGTGTAACATGTGACTCAAACCCTTTAACCTTGTTGGCACTCTCCTACAATATACAATTAAAAATATTGGTTCATGTACAGTAAATTTAATGACACTCTTCACCATTAATATAAATCAAGTCATGCATTTATCATGCTAAATAACCAACTTTTAGCGCTTTCCTCCACCTAGCCTAGACTTGCAACATTTATTCAGGATGTCCTGTGGATTAAATATCAAACAGCGAACAACAACGGAACCATGGATCAATTTTGGTTTATATGTGACTTATGGGAACTGTGATAGTGTTCCCTGAATTCTCTGCAGAGTTGAAATATAATTGTCTGTCTGCATTATGGCTATAGATTTCCTCACCCCCTAACCTCTATAGCTCTTCAAGATACTTATGACACGTGTTATCTGGATTATGACTATGATTTTGTTATGACATGGTTTCTTTAGATTTCTCTAAATCATGGTAAGATCATTATTTTTGATATTGTTGGTTGAGTTATGTTTATATTTATGCTACTATAGTATTGTCCTTAATTGTTTGTAAACAAAAAACAAGCAAAGAAAGTGAAATAAAAAGTTAAAATAAATAATATACCTAAATTAACTGATGTGTTTATAGTTAATTAAATCTTCAAAGAATGCTGTTAGTTCTATCGCTTAGAGAAAGCTGACATTACTTCGGATGGGTTGTTTCTTTATCTTGCAACATTGCTAAATCACAGCTAGTGCAGGACCTGATTATCCAATAGTTTGACTAGGCTACAGTCTAGGGTGCAAAACTCTTGGGGAGGGACGGGGGCACAACATGTAGGAGAAGTTAGCATGGCAATAGGTACAGGCGTGGCAGACCCCTCCACCTTCACATTTTCACTCTCGGTAGCGCTAGTTCATGTCTCCATTCTGCCCTACAGACAATTTGAATGAAAATGAAAAGAGTGATAAAGATTGCCATGACCCTTTTGAAAAGCCAATGGAGCTGAGTTTTAAAACATAACATAAACATTGATGGGGAAGTGATGCAGGAAGATAGATTTTAAATTAAGGATGAGTTTGTTTCTACCTACCACATACTAGCCTAGCATGGAAAGTGAGGGGACACTAGGAGCGTATTAATCTAGGGTGGCTTGAACCCTTAATTAGGCCCTGAGCTTGTGTGTTGACTAACAAGTGTCCAATATAACAGAAATGCTCTGTACAGGTTGTAGATTGGTGGATTCATACACATGGGCACAGGGCCATCCTAACAACATTATGGGCCCCCGGGCAAAGCAGAGCCCATATATATATATATATATATATATATATATATATATATATATATAGACAGATAGATATATAGATATAGTTGTGGATATATATATAAATATATATATATATATATATATATATATATATATATATATATATATATATATATATAGTTTATTCTAATTAAGAGCCCTGCCTATGGGGCCCTCCTGGCCGTGGGGCCCCTGGGCACCTGCCCATCGTGCCCAGTGGAAAAGATGGCCCTGCATGGGCAGCACAAGCGACATAATAGCGAGCTCAGTACTTTGCACTCTTTATTACAAGATCTCATTATGACAAAGGTGTCCATTTATTACAGGGAGCAAAGCCCTATCTCCAGAGAAAACTGCCTTGCTATTGCCGGGGTAACCCCCACCGGAAAAGAGTGTCATTGCAATTCTCCTTTTGCCATCTGAGGATGATATGTGAAAAAAATGATTTCTTTAAATAAAGCATGTTTTCATATTTTAATATTATAATAATATTATATTTTAATATTATTATAATATTTATTCTATTTTATATAAAATGTTCAGAGCTAATACCTTTTATCATTGCACTTATACCTTAATGTTTGAACATTTAATACCTTCTTATCTAAAAAAAACGACACGGACACCAGATATAAGTTTGGCAAAAAGGCCGTATTTATTTAGTGGAAAATTTTTATTTTAAAACTCTGAATGGCGATGAGAGCGAAGCAGTCAGCTAACGACTAAACTTTAAACCAATACAGCATAAGGTGAAACTCAATACCGCTGTCCCAAGACTTTACTGATCCCAAGTCGGTACTAAACTTGGTGTCATCGTGACTGCCCCCTTCTGGACTCACATTGTCGCATATGACAGGATATCCTCCGCCCTAGAGGCCAAGAGTCAGGTTACTGCAAAAGGGGCAGTGATGTGCGGCCAATTAAACGGTAGTACCTTCGATTAGTCGCTGACTGCATTGCTCTCCTACCCACTGCGCCTTGTCATAAGACAAGGACTTAAATTTAGTATAACCAGCTTATGCCGGGCGGGAGGGAGGTATCTGACATCCAGGACTAAGAGAGAGCCAGCCCACAGCTCCAAGGTAATTTATGCCCTCTTGGAAAACAACTCCCCCTGGAGTGATAGGCTGGCTGCCACAAATTGTTTAACCCCTAATGTCAGTGCAGATGAAGTATAGCACAAAATTTTAATTGCCCTCAGCTTAGGGCTTCACTTAAACTAATTTTTGTATTAAATTGTTTTCTATAAAAAGGATCTGGAAGCCAAAGTTTGGGCTTCCAGTTCCACTGTGGATGCGTTAACTGGCCATCATTGCTATCGGTCAGTACTACTAAGGCAGGCACTGCTACATCATCTTAGGAGTGATCTTAGTTGGTAATTTGAAGATGAAACAATCTATTGTCCTCCCAAATGTTACAGTCATGCAGCATTATATATCACATCATAGTTTGTGCGACTAACTTCTGAATATACAGCTACTGGGGGACAGTTGATCGTGTTTATAGACCTCATGGGCCTCCAAATACTAAGTGAAGAGAGGAAAATATTTAAATTAGGTACATTTACTTGATTAAAGGGGTTATGTAAATTAGGTAGATTTGTGTATATATATTTTTGCAGATATAAGTGTGTAATGCTAACTGATTTCTCCCTTTATGTAACCAATAAATGCATTGTCCATTATTGATTAAGTTACAGGTATGTCACAACGTGAGTGTTGATAGAGACTGAAATTGTCGCTGTACAGTCAAGTTCAATTATTTCTATAAGATGTTTAGAAGACAGCTATGCACTTTTAAATCAGCCAGGGCCAGATTAAGAGGCATATGGGCCTGAAGCTGAAAATCATCAAGGGCCTATTGTGAGAAGTCCCGTCCTGCTGGAGGTTGGGCCAGTTGTGTGTGGGTGTGGTCCTCACCATGGAGGGCATACCTAGCACTTCCCTCCAACCACATACATCTCCCTCCAATCTTCCCTTATATAAAGAGTGTACCACAAACTGGTCCCAACAGCATGTATGTAAAGTAAAGAGTGGGAATACATTCCCAGTTGCCCCTCATCCCTGGGGGCTTAGGTTAGTTTGCTAAAATGAGGACTATCCTAATGGAATTGGGACAGTTGAAAGGTAAAGATAAGCATTTTTATTGATGAAGTGCTTTAACAGAAACATACATGAAAAATGCTCATTTTCAGGTTGTAACATTGAACAAAGTATAGGGTGCATAACATGAAAACTTAAAAAGAAGAAATTGAACTTGAATATATATATATATATATATATATATATATATATATAGTGGTGAAGAGGCATATTTGTCACACTTCCCCCATAAGAAAATAGGTAAAAACCCAGCTAATCTGCAGCAACAGGCTGCAGACAGGGTTATATTTTCCCTGGGATCCTCTTTTAGTATATACACACACAGGTGTTCCACATGGGTGTAACTGGTTTGTAGTGCTTGGTTGGAAGATAAAAACACTGTTGGTATTTGTGGGCGGGACCACCGATGCCAGGTAGTAGTGAGGGAACTACTGTGAAGCCAGACGTAGGGTTGTGGGAGTAATGTGATGATTTTACTGGATGTTTCTGCTGGAACCAATGCTGAAACTATTTAACCCATCCTGACAACTGCTAATAAACAGTGAAATGGTTCAGCCAAGCTGTGTGAGATTCCAGTGAATGCCGTGCTTTGCTACCGGTTTTGCTGCGTGAAATGTTTTTGTTTGGGATCTGGATTTAATTAAAAATTGTGAAAAATAGATAATTTTGAGCTGTTTTTGCTCCTATATTACTATTTATAGCATTAACATTCATTTACAAGTAATTTCCAGTCTATTTTCTAATGATCCCTTCACAACTGTCCCAATTTCCACCAATTTTGACCAAAGTCTGCAGCGATCTGGCTAGCTAAAATTAGTGACAGAGCAGTGGTACAAATATATGGCAGAAATACATGACAGTTTAATAAAGGAAACAATACCTAGACTAGGGGACACAATAGATAATCTGGCAGCCTAGCAAAAAAAAGCACTTTAGAGATCATAAGTACCTTTATTAATCTTCCCAGATGTGATTCAGGAAAGAAGTAACATGCATTATGTCTTTTAGAAATCAACTAGGCAAATTAATTGATCTCATTAAGACCTCTGAGACTATGCAACTGTCAGTCGTTGGCATTGAGAACAAACTCTTTGATGCAGCTAAAACAGAGCATCTATCATAGACACTTATGCTACAGAAACATGCAGTGTTCATTGGATGGACAGTGGTAGAATTAATACACTAAAACTAAATAGATGATGTTGTACTGCACCCATAATAAAAAATTAAAAGACTATGCACACTAGTAAAGATTTAATAGCGATTTAGAGAAGTACACAGATACCCACTTGTAATGTGTAACGTAATTTGATGGCGCTATATAAAAAAATTTAGATGATGATCGACAAAGGTGGAGTGCACCCACAATAAAAAAACTTCAAAGACTAGACATGCAATAAATTTGTAATGTAACAGAGCATTCATCACCTGCACCTTTATCTGTTTATTTGCTATGCACTTATCGTTGGGTAGAGTATACATTGGGAGCCCAGAGTAGAGCTTTCAAACACCTTGTTAAGTTCTTTTTATGGTATGAGTAAGGTAGATCTGACTGAATATAAATTAGTATGTGCCGAAAAGCTTCCCTTGTGAATCAAACAAGAGGACCCATCACTCGTATATGTTTGCAGGTATATAAATATGACACATATAAAATGTCATATATAGCAATAACATATATTAATTTGGAATTTATAAATAATACATATGTTATATTAGTGAAGTGTAAAAAATATGTAAACCAGACAGTTCAGATTGGGCAATAGTTGGCCTTGCCAGAGTATGTATAACTCAGATTTGGTTGCTAAACATCTGTCTTGACAAGACAATACAATTAAAACTCGAAAGTCCACATTCTGAGAAACTAAGAGAAAGAATTTGGCATATTGGTCATCCAACCAGCACTTAGTTGACAGTTGGCAGCACTAGTAACATGCTGAAAACAGTTAGGCATTGCAATAAGTTACAAAAAGCCAACATAAAAGGGAATTTTAATGCAAGAATGTACTACAACGAAGGCTTCGGAAGATTCTTGGGGGAAAAGTGGAAATTCATGCAAGATATCCTTAGGAATATGTTGAAAAGGAAATGCTCATAGGTTACCAGACCAAGCATTCTAGCAACAGGCACTGTCCCTTTTGTAGCTGTAGTGCTTAAATTGTTTGGTCCCCCAAACAAGCCAACATTTTTGTTGTTGGTTGTTCAAATGGAGATTAAATATGGATGTTAACAAATGAATCATGGGCATTTGGATAACAGTGGTCATCTTCCTCAATGGTAACCAATTATCACCCTCATCCTCATTGAAGATGTCTACATCAATTACATTTTCCTTTGAATACAGAAGATACACCAAGTAGGTACCTGTTGGGCAGCATGTGTGAGTGTGACACATTAGAGACCTTCAGCAGCAAATACAATGGAGGGAGGACAGCAGTGGCAGTATAAGAGCTCATTAGACAGACAGCGTTGGCATCAGAAGACATTATTTAACAGATGATGAGACAATAAGTGCGTAATGTTAACTTGTGCAAGATGGCATTTTATTTGGGGCCACCCACCTAGGTATGATACATACATGTGTTCAACAGCTACAGGATTGACATAATATGATTGGTGGGCAACAGAATAGACAATGTTATTAAGTTGACAATATAATGACATTAACAGTATTATTCAGACAGCAACTGAAATGTAGACAGTATTTATTAGGTTGACAATTCAAATGTAGACAATATTATTTCTAACTCTATCCCTGTCCCTATCCCTAGACCTTTCCCTATCCCCAACCCTGTCCCTATCCGTGTCCTTAACCATATCCCTATCTCTATCCCTAACCCTATAAAAATACTGTCAACATTTGAATTGTCTACTTAATCATACTGTCTATCATGTGAGTTGGCGACCTAATAATACTGTTGACACCTGAATTGTCGACTGTTACATAAGCTGATAGACCAAGGCCAACATGTGAAATAGTGCAACATGGAATTGTTCTTGGGCCCACTCATATTTTAAAAAGGACATGCACATAGTTTAACAAACCAAGCATTACAGAGACAAAGGCTTCCACTTTTGTGGCTGAAGTGCTTTATTTGTTTGGGCCCCCACAAAAGCGAACATTTTTAACATTTTGCTTGTTGGTCGATGAACTGGGCAGAGTTGATAGCAGTTTCATTTTTTGTTTTTTTTACAAATTACTAATGGTTATTTGGCTAAGAGGGGTCATCTTCCTCTATGCTGATAACCATGTCATCACCCTCATCACTGATGTCATGATCATAATCATCACACAATATTAATTCACCCCACTGATATCTACCCATTCTGTTGGTAATTGGCGACAAGAATGGCATTCATCATACAATTTGTAGTTCATTTTGATGCACACCAGTTGTTCTACATTTTTGGGAGTTAGTCTCCGACGATCACTCACAACGTTTCCGGCTAAACACTGTTTTCGAGTATACACTGGAGGGTAGGCAGCTTAAGTACACCATAGCTAGTTTGTACAAGGGGCTCCACTTTTCCTTTTTCCCTATTAGGATTTAAAGTGACTGTCTGAGATGTTAATTTCTACTTTATCATTGAAGTAATCCTCCACCATTCTACTAAGACAAGTTTTTTTCTGGCAGTAGCATTTAGAGGAGAAGCTGAAGCTGGGAACGTGTCACGTGTGATTTGAGCCGACAGATTGCTCACAATGAGCTGTTTACATCTGTGAAGATTTGTGTAATTCTGAAAGAAAGTCATGATATATGACTTAAACCTAAGATCAAACATGGTTGCCAAAATGTAGCGATGCAATGTCAAGATCCCTTGGGTCTTGGCAAAATGAATAAAGAACTTAATCCATAAGGCCAACATACTTGCCAAATCACTAACTTTCATCTCCTCCTTCAGCTTTTCCATCTGCTTTTCCAGTAGTTTGATATGGGGTATGACTTGACTCAGGCTTGCAGTGTCTGAGCTCACTTCATTTGTTACAATTTCAATGGGTTTCAGTAGCTTGCATAAAACAACAAGGATTGTCCAAAGTGCTGGTGTAAGATATCATGTCCCCCCTCTCCCAATCTCATGGTTTGATGTGTAGGTCTTGATGGCCTGTTGCTATTGCTCTAGTCACTGAAACATATAAAGTGTGGAATTTCACCTTGTTACTACCTCTTGGTTCAGTTGTTGACCTGACAGTCACTGCAATGTTCTACATACGAACGCAGAATGTCCAAAATGGCTGGAAATTTTATGGGCCACAAACAGCATTTCGTGCACTGACTTTTCATTTATTAAGATATTCTGCACCGCCAAATGTATTGTGTGTACAAAGCACGGTATGTGTTAAAGTTCACCAAGTCATATTGCACACACAATGTTGGTTCCATTATCGGCAATGAGGAATCTTGAGGAGAGTCTTAGCGGGTTGAACCATTTTGCTATCACATTCCTGAGTTTTTCCAAAAGATTGACACCAGTATGTTTCTTAGTGAAACCAGTGATATGCAGAGTAGTTTGCCTGTAAATTACCTGACATTGAGTGCAAGGTCTACTATACAGAAAAGATGAGTAGGATGATGGTGAAGCTACCAACTCTGCTGCTGCTGATGACGATAAACCTACCCAGTGAGCTGTCATGTTCATATAGTCTTTGATTTGACCAGGACTGCTTGTCCACATATCTGTAGTTAAATGGACTGTCGGTACAATGGCATTTTCTAAGGACTGAATGACTTTTTGCTTAGCCTCACAGCACAGCAGAATTGATGTTCTGGAGAAATGGAATGGAGATGGAATTTCATAGCGTAGACACATGACCTCAACTAATTGTCTAAAACCTGATGCATTGATGGCGGAAATTGGACACACATGCAATGCTAACATAGCTGTCATGGCTTTAGTGATCTGCTGTGCAACGGGATGCTGACTGTCATACTTGTTTCCTCTTGCAAATGCTTGATTCACAGACAATTGTGTAAATGCTTACTCGTCTTGCTCCCCTTCTGTATAGAGTTCTCCTCCTCAGCTGCAGCAGAGGCAGCTGTAGCATGCAAGGATGTGTCTTGGGAATTGTGGATTGCATTAGTGGAGCTAATTGGAATTTGATATTTGGCTGCTGGACTAGTACGTACTAATAATGAGGAGGTTGAAAATGAAGCTGTTGACACCAGTGAGGATTGCAACTGTTTGTCCATACAGCTGCTAGCTGATGCTGGGCTGCTTGCTACTATTCACAATCTGCCACTTTCGGACACACGTTTTGAATGAACTTGCTGTAAATGACGTATCAAAGAGGAGGTGCCTAGATGATAAACATTCCTACCTTGATGAAGAGTATATAAATAATCTATTATTTTATAACATAACATATGAACAGATTCAGCCACAATTGAATTAGAAGGTGACTGGGCACAAAGCTCTCCCCCCCTGTTACTATGGAACTTGAATAACCGAGAAACAAGTTTTGAGCAGTTGGTTAATTTAACATGTGAAAGGCTGTGGTCTGTTTCCTGTGGCAAGGTAAACTCCGCCCACAAGAAAGGTTTTTGATACACGTTACATGAAGAAGAAACTTCCTTTTCCTGCCCTGCTCCCAAGGTGAGAGGACTTAGCTGATGGAGACTGCAAGCTTAGTTCTGGATATATACATACTTCTGTGTGGTTCTTTGTTGGTTTAATGTTGTAATGGAGTTTTGTTAGGTTATTTGAATGGAATTGTCTCAGTTCAAATAAAATGGAGTTGCTGAAGACTTTGGTTTGGTATGGATAGTGTTACATAAATGCATGCCTTGTAATAGTATTACATATGATGTGTAATAGAAGTGTATGAAAATGGTTGTGCATAGTTTGTTTGTTAGATAGAATGGTGGTGTTGGAAAAGTATTTCATGGGAAAGTGAAGAAACCATGTAGATGGTATTGGAAAGTCTGCTATGCTGCTGTTGAAAAGTGTGGCGGAAATTAGGATTTAGATGTATAGCAAGTGATTGGATTGTTCAGGAAGTGGTCAGATTGTCCAATATAACGTTTTGTTAGACTGTTGTATTAAAGGGTAGTTTGTACCTCTGAATCTCTGACATAATATGGTTTATTGCTGGAAATGTTGATGTAGTTTTTGAGGACGCTTTCGTCAACTTTCTTCCCGCATGACCCTTTTTACTAGTAGAGGTTGTACCAGTAGTACTACTGGACTGCTTCTCATCTGTACAGTGATCCACGGTTGCCAATAAGAGAGTAATGCTACTTGAACAGATTGGAGCTACTTGTAGATGTTTGCCACCACACCAGGGGAACACTCAATGAGATAGGGAAAGGAAGGAATGTTATCTTACAATTCTTATGACACTGCTCCACAATATACTTCTAAAAACAATGTTTATATTTTATTGGGGGGGTGGGTCTGCTGCTCTGAGTCAAAAACAAAATCACCATCCTTATTTTTTCGGGGTGTGCAGCAGCGTGCTGACTCTCACACACAAATTCCCTTTTTTAAATATACATTTCATTGAAGAACCCTTTCAAAATTGACAAGTATTAAAAAATAGAAAAGTTTAGAACATAATACTCAATGCATTAAAGCATGAGGACATGGTCAAACATTACAATTGTTGTTCAGACCAAACACCGGAATGGAGAAGAAATGTGATCTAAATGTGATCTGATTTACTGTGGAATGATTGTTGGTGCCAGACGGGTTGGTTTGAGTATGTCAGAAACTGCTGATCTCCTGGGATTTTAACACACACAAGTCTAGAGAGTTTTCAGAGAATGGTGCTCAAAACGAAAAACATCTAGTGAGCATCAGTTTTGTGAGTGGAAATGCATTGTTAATGAGAGACTTCAGAGGAGAATGGCCAGCCTAGTTCCAGTTGATGGGAAGGTGATAGTAACTAAATTAACCATCGATGGTTTGCAGAAGAGCATCTCTGAATGCATAGCACATCCAACCTTGAACTGGATGTGCTACAGCAGCAGAAGACCACACCGGGTTTCAGTCATGTCAGCTAAGAACAGCAAACTGAGGTTACAGTGGGCACAGGCTCACCAAAACTAAACAGTTGAAGGTTGGAAAAACATTGCCTGGTCTGGCAAATCTTAATTTCTTCTGCGACATGCTGGTGCTAGGGTCAGAATTTAGTGTAAACAAAATAAATCTATGGATCCATCTTACCATGTGTCAACTGTGCAGGTTGCTGGTGGTGACGTAGTATTGTGGGGAATGTTTTCTTTGCGCACATTAGGTTCCTTAATATTAATTGAGCATTGTTTAAATGCCACAGCCTACCAGAGTATTGTAAATGACCATGTGCATCCTTTTATTACGCAGTTTACCAAACTTCTAATGACTACTTAGAGTTGGATAATTGCCATGTCCCAATACACACATTGTCTGAAGCCAATCCAAAACATGACAATGAGTTCCGTGTCCTCCAATGGCCTCCACAGACACCAGATCTCAATCCAGTAGAGCACCTCTGGAATGTGGTGGAACAGCAGATTCACTGCATGAACAGACAGCCGACAAATCTGCAGCCACTGTCAACATGGACCAGGATCTCAAGCTTTTCTGGGAACAAAGCAGGGTCCTACCCAGTATCTAAAAAGTTTACCTAATAAATTGGCCACTGAGTCATACATATATAAAGGATACATATAATATATAAATACAGAGTGGCAAAATAGAAATTATATTATTTTAATAATACTAGTCTGGTAACATATGTATAGATATCATGACTCAAACATCATCAGGTCACCAGTTTTAGACCAACACAGTCAAGATGCGAAAATTGACACAGGCATTGGTGTGCCATATAGATTGCAATAACAGGCAGCAACCCATTAGGCCCACAGAGAAAAGCACAAAGATCTTTGTGCAATCATAAAAGAAAACCATGTTAAACTTCAATCTCAAAGATTTTCATACACATTTATTAACTGACAAGTTCTTAGTTATTCAGTAGTATTGCTGTAATAAATTGGCACTGCAGGATCCGTTTGACACATTGCGCACAAAGTGCATACTATAGCACCCCCCTCCCAGCACTTAACCAAGCCTGGGGAGGGGCGTGGTCAGCATCTGGTGCCAAGTTTAAGTGGGGAAAAAACATTATTTGTTCTCTAACAAAATTCAGCTGAAAGAAAATAAAGTTTTCACTTATGTCAAAAATAATGTTTGATCCCTGCTCTTTATACCTCAGGTTGATTCTCACTGTTCTGAAGTTCTGTAGAGAGAGGGTAAGATTGGAGATGATGAGGAGGAGTGATGGTGGCTGGGAAGAGGTGAGTAAGATGTAAGTTAGAAACACAGAGGAGAATTGACAGAACATTACAGACGGATGAGAGATGGAGGACAGCAAGGGAGAGGGGGAGAAAAAGAGCAAAAGAGAGAAATAAAATTAAGAGGGCTAAAGAACAAGATTGTTGGTGGACTATGCCATTCTTTCCTACCTGTTATTGTAGCTTGCACAATGTTCTGCAGCCACTGTTCACATAGAAAGGTCAATCAGCTAATGGAGAAGTAAAAAGGAATTGTTTTAATATTCTCATATCGCCTGTTGTTCCTACCTGTTGTCACATATCCCCAGTTGTCATATATCGCATGTTGTCATATATCCCCTGTTAACCTGTCCCTACCTGTTGTGTTGATCTTGAGGCGCCGCTGACCCCCATGTGGGTGGGAGTTGGGTACAGTACATTCACAAGCTGCTCACAGTCTTATAAGTAATTCCGCAACCCTCACCCTGAAGCCTCATGGTTTGCTGCCTGTTGCTCTTCAAAGATAGGACTGCCCCTTGGCAACCAAGGACGCCGACAGCAGGCGGTCTGCAACACCACCCCGCACCACTAATAGCCCCCCCCCCCTCATATTGGGTGTCCACAAAAAATATCAAAAAGAATAGTAAAAGGTAAAAATAAAATAATAATAATATCAATAAAAAGAAATAAATAATGATTCCTCCTAGCTGGCCTGACCCTATTTCTGTGGAGAGTCCTGGGGCTGCAGCCCCATCAGGCCCATTGTTAATTCAGCCACGCAGTCAGCAAAAATAATGAAAGCAGAAGAACTTAAGACAACTTACACAATTTTGCCCATCTATTTATACATTTTCACCTAATTTGATATTTTCATCTTATTTATGAAGCAGGTATACAGTGCACATTATACAATTGACATCACTTTGTTTATATGTAGATGGGGATGAAACATGCACCTGTTACATTTATCTTCAATTAGCAAACATTTAAACTCAGAGAAACAAGACTGCTACACAACTGAGCGTGATCATAGTGTTTGCTGCTAAATATAAATGAACTTAAGCATATTTTTGTATATATGACTTAACTATATTGAAAGCACTCAGCCAGCTTTGCAACCAGGGGGTAAAAGGATTACCTCTCTAATTAGTCTATTTGCATTCCTACCCTCGGACCCTTGCATCATTTTTTTAAATAACCCACCTTTACACGTTCCACTCTTGCCTCATACATTTTATTTTGTATGTAAAGTACATGGTAGTATGCAACCTGTAGACAAACTTTTATGACCCTTATTAAATAAAGCCATGCAGTACTAGAGGCCAAAGCCACTAAAATAGCAATGTTTTGGTCTTTTGTCTTTCAGAGTTGAGTAGTAAATGTTAATGTTAATGAATCAATGGTTTCTGAATGAATTAGACCTAATTAGATTAATGTGAAAGTGGTTTGAGAGAGCTTGTGTGAAGGTGTTACAGAGTGACTTGCAGTGAAAGAACGTCCAGTTCATTTAAAGTTTCAAATTGTACAAAGCTACGTAAGGTGTTGATGCTTTAAAACTAGTGGATAATAATGATAATGTTAGTTATTGGGGACGTGCCCTTGACTCTTTCGTTCAGGACTAAAGTTATGTTTAGGAACCATAATGGTATAGGAGAATATTGCATAAGTTGGGAGATACCAACTAAAAGTAGGAGTAAACTGATGATTCTTCTTCCTAGAGCTCACTTCTGTCTGTCTAGAATATGTTTTTTTTTTTTCAAATGTTATTTCCTCTCTCTCTGCCTGAATCCTTACATTGCTATTATGATAATGGGGAGCCAAGCGTCCATTAATACTAAACCATATGTTAGCTGGCTTGCTGAGAAATAAAAGGACGTATATTATCCCTGTTGCCATGGCAACATTTTCATTCGTTTTGTCAGGGTTCGGCCCGATCATTTAAATTGCCAGTAAACAAGTGTCCTAGCGTTGCCACATGGGTAATATTTACAGCGTCTGTGTTGCTAAACAATGACAAAACGAAGGATTTTTTTTTATCCCATTTTGTTCCACTTCAATAAGACACAGTCTCTGGGCTTTGTTCTGCTTGGGGCTTCAGGAAAACTACATTGGTTTATTGTTGCATAGTAAACCAAGCCATGTTTTGTGCATGTTCAATTCCATAGGCCATAAATAGTGGTCAATGCACAGCAAATTGAAATGTACATGCAAGTGTCATTGGATATTTAGGATATCACATTTATCTTTATTCAATTGCCGGTTACCAGGATGCTGAACTTATTACTACTACGTGAGTGTAAATGTAGGCAGGCACTGATGCAGCTTAAATGTGTAAGCGTGTGAGTATGCTAATGTGTAAGCTGCATTGTAAATGATGTGAAACAGAAAGTGGGGAAGAGAGTCACAATGTGAGGGTGTCTGCTCTTAAGTCAAGTCTGAGTTCTATAACGTTCTGTTCTGATAATGTGATTTACTGCCTTCTAATGAGGTGGCAAAACGGATGTAATTTGTAAAGTAACGTAATGCAACCAAACGATTGTGCTGGAGAACTGAAATGACTGTAAATAAAATAAGTCTACCCTCTTACCCATAAACGCATGGCTTTACCCAAATTACGTGGTCACCAATGCTCCCCTATTTATCACAGTATCAAGATGCCTGCATTTTGACACACCTATGTGATTGGGCCTTTCCTCAGGCCTCCAAGCTGTGTGTAGGTATTGAAAAGGCTTTGTTTTCCGGCTACCTCCTGACCGACCTCCTCTGGACCCGTAAGTCTGCCCATCCCTCAGAGGCAAATAGATTATTGTCCATCTCAGATGCCATGCAGGTGTGGGATAGGTTAATTATGCTTCATACAGAGTTTGCACTCCCAACCCATAATCTCTCCCAACAAGCTCTATACAGACAAATTCCATACTTGAGACAAAGGACTCCATTCAGGGGCAAACACAAGATTTCCATAGGGGGCTTCCAAGGAAAAGGTTTTTTTGGGCAACGGAAATACCCCCCCTAACTGCACACCTGCACCTAATAGCATACAGGTTACGTCCACACATGAATCAGGCCCATGGTCTCCAGCAATCCAAACAACATTATACATACTCCCTTCTTAAAACAGTGCTCCTGCATTGTTGAACGCCACCAAATTAAAGATATTTCCAACGCAGACTTCCTTCACTATAAATTTACACTTTCATCTTATAACACTGCTCTTTCACTTGCCAAGCAAACCTTTTTCAGTTATATACTATACTATATAACTAATTTTTCTGTCCACCTGCATCACCTCCCATGGCCACCTTTTTCAAATACAAATTTAGCATGATTAAACAGGATTTCTCATGCCAGACCCTACATGCCTCCCTAACCTTCTCACACTGTGAATCCTCAGTCTATTCAGGTACATAACTGACGGCAAAGTCTCTGCATTCATCTCATTATGTTACCCCACAAACTGCATCCTCAGAGTGGTAGTTAGAAATGAGTCTGGGCAATATATGGTTTCTTTAAGATTTATAAGATGAGTGCATGTTTAAAGGAAGATGGGGATATACCATGAAGTGGAGGAGAGGGAGCAGAGAAGTCAGGAAGGAATAAGGATAAGGATATCCTCCCTTTTGCCTCCAAAATTACATTAGCTGCTTGTGAACAACACATCTCACTCCCTTTTTCCTGTGCATTAGACTTTAAACCTTACCGTTCTACTTAAAACAAAAATCTATGAGTCACTTTTCCATTCTCATCTTCCTGGACCTCTCTGCCACCTTTGACACTGTTGTTCATCCTCTTCTCATGCAAACCATTCAGTCCATTGGCCTTTGTCACTTAGTTCTTTCCTGGTTCTCTTCCTACCTATCCAATTGCAATTTTAGTGCCTCTGGCACATCACCCTGTCTATTTCCATTATATGTTGGGGTCCCACAAGGCTCTGATATTGTTTTTCTACTTTCCCCACTATACAATTAATCTTGGTGAACTAAGTTGCTCATATGGCTAACACCTCTATGTTGATAACATCCAATTCTATCTCTCCTGACCTCTCCCCTTCTCTATTGTCTTTAGTAACCTGCCAGAGCCGACACTATCTCTCAAATCTCTCTTACTGTTCACTACAAAATTTCTTCAGTCTCTCAAGCCCACTGCCTTGGAGTCACCTTTGAATCTGCCATCTGCTTTGCTCCTCATATCCAGTCTCTCTTACAGTCCTGTCACCTCTACCTCTATAGCTAGAATACACCCTTTTCTTACCCAAGGTGCAACTAAAACTCTTATCTATCCTCTCTTCTCTGGCTTAGCTACAGCAACCTTCTTCTATCTAGCATTTCCCTTACTCTCTGTCCCTGCTTCAATCCATCCTAATACCACACCAAAACTGAACTTGCCCCATATCAACTCTGCAAATCCCTACAGTGGTTCCTCATAGCCACCAGAGTCTATTTGAATTAGTCATGTTCATCTACTTTGCTTTCAATAACAGCATCTCTTTATACATCTCAAACTTCAACTCGATATATTTTGCCTCATATCCTCTGAGATATGCCTCTGAGCTATGCTTTGACTCCTCAACTGTACCTACAAGACTTCTCCCATACTGCTACCTCCCACCACACTCAATGAGACTCCAACAGCCCAAAAGTCTTTAGGAGATTTCTGAAAACTGATCTATTTACTAAAACCAACATTACTCACAATTATACTAGAAACACTGGTACTCCATTGCTACCGTGCCAATCGCAACTCTGAACCACACCTGCTCCTCTGGTCTCGGCTCTACCTTTTCCTAGCTAGATTGAAAATTATATATACCCTTTGTTTTCACATCTGCATTTATTGGGCCTGATTCATTAAGGAAAGTAAGGCAAAAAAAGGAGTAACAAACCATGTTACAAAGCAATGGGTGCAAATTAGTTTATTATTTTGCACATAAGGAAAATATTGACTTTTCATGTAGCACACAAATACTTGATAGCTTTATTTGTACACTGAAATTTGAAGTTGATCTGCAATATGCCCTATGCCAAATATAAATCTGTCTCCACATTGTAAATTTACCTCCCCTCCAAAGCAACATGGTTTTGCCAAGGTGCAAAGTTACTCTTTTTTTTATCTTTCCTTTCCTTAATGAATCAGGCCCTGTATGTCCTTATTTTATGTATGCTCTGTTTTCCTCACTGTTCTGGCTCAGTGGAGAACTGATGTGTCTTACAAATCTAAAGCAATAATAATGTTGCACACCATTTCTACAGGTGCTTTACAATATACAAAATACAGTAAAAAAATCCAGAGATTCAATACTGTCTACTATAACTCATTATCATGTTGTGTTCAGGATATATACAGGTGAATTAGCCAATCGATTGGTTTACTAGTATTAAAGTAATTGTCTAAGCGATTACTTGTGTTTCCAAAGCACTAAATAATTTATTTAGTAGATGCAAAATTTAGCAGTTCAATACATAATTAAAATACAGTACAGCCGATACCAAAGATACATACATACCGCCGCGATCGCTGCACACTCTGCTGGATCCAGCTAAAACAGTACTTCACTCCAGAATACTGTGGTCAGAGAATGACTGGGCTAGCTGGTCCCAGGGAGCTGGTATATATACACACACACTCAGTATTACAGAGAAAACAATACAGATGATGTGGCTTGCTTCTGTTGGTCCAGGCTTCAGGAAGGTCCAGTGTACTGCAAGTCATAGGCCAGTTCAAACCAAAATATCCAAAGGTGTGGGTCATCTCTCCAGGGGATGTGCTCCGACTTTCCTGCCAGGAATCCAGTTTCAACAAGTCTATTTGCATTTTACAGTCTGTATCACTTTAAACATTTATTCCCTAACACCGCTAACTAGAGTATGCAATGTGCAATCTCTTCGGTGAATGAACCAGACAACTGCTGATGAATGGGGGATTAAAATTATACTAAACATGACATAGTTCCTGTAACCTGAACTTTAACTATCACTAAAGTGTACATATAACCTTAATATATATATAACAATAAACTAAACACTATCTGCTCATAAATCACTGTGGAATGGAACCAATATAAATATAAAATAACTAAATGCGAGAGTACGAGTGTGTGCGTATTGTACCGAGTGATCGCGCCAGGCCACGTGTTACGTGGTCTACTGATCGCTATTGCACGGTAAAACAATATTAACCAATATACTTTCGTTCATCCAATTATACGACTTCGACACCAGTCATTCTGAAGTTGTTCAGTTGTGTCAGTGTCTCCTCATTCTAGGATCTAAAGTGTCAGTATACCATTGCCCTGGGACTTCAAAAAGGCAGCTCCTAACAAAATATATTGCATATATGACAATCAGGGACTCCCAAAATCATATTTTGGAACCCACTTGAGGTTCTGACTCATAGGTTGCACATATCTGGTTTAGACTAATAGCAAATGGTTTACAGCATTTTTTAATAATGCATCTACATTAGTATAGTACCATAAATAAATCTGTATGTGTGTATGTATGCATAAAGTAAGTGCAAAACTGAACGGATGTTGTAAGCTGTAAAACATTATATATATACTGTCACAACAATATTCTTTTGTTTCACATGTCCTCTGTTTCCCATCTAACAGATGCAGTCCCCTTCAGCTAATATGCCTTTGTATCTGGATCGCACAGTGAACTGTGAAATTCACACAGTAAATATACTTTTACTTGTGAAAAATCTAAGAAATTATGTGCAGATTTACTTCATAGTGTTAAGAATCTTTTTGCAACATATCCAGCTCTTCTTGCATTCTATATCTTCTTAATATTCTACATCATATTATGCATTTTGTCATCTTATGTTTTTATAAATGCAGGTCATAGCAATGGTTATGTTTTTAACCTTTCAGATTCCCAATTCTTGATGTTCCATGATTAAAAGATATAAATAATATTACTGTTTGTTCTTTCATTCCAAGTAGAAAAAATAAATCAAAATCAGTCTTGAGGTCTTACTGGGCGGTGGTAATCGCCACAATTCCGACAGTGAGGAGACCTACAAATAAAAAGTGAATTTAGGAAAAACTGATTTCAATCTAAATAGATTTACCTGAAAACCGGCTCTGCGCAACTCCGATGCACCAGCATGCTGACCGCAACATCTTCCGAGCGCTTTAAATTAATATTAATAGAAGTCGTGATGACGTCAAAGAGTAGTGCTGGAGAGGTCTACATTTGTAAGAAGTTGCGGTCAGCATGCTGGTGCATCGGAGATGTGCAGCGTCGGTTTTCAGGTAAGTCTATTTAGATTGAAATCGGTTTTTCCTAAATCTGTTTTTTATTTGTAGGTCTCCTTGCTGTCTGAATGTTCAACTTCAAAAACTGTACCCAATCCTTATTGGGGATAGATGTAGGATTAGGCTCATTAGACCTGTGCTTAGGAGTAGCACAGCATGAGGCATGAATCTCAAACTTTTTCCTTCTTCTTTAGGAAAGGACAATGAATGGGAAAGATAAAATGTTGTGTGTAAGAACAAGAGTGGGTAGCGGATGGGCAGGGACTCAAGGTGCTAAAGGTTGCATACCTAGAGACTCTAAAGGGTATGGTAATAGTGCTCATTACCACTGTTCATACAGTAATTTCGACTAGAGATGCTCAGGCTCAGTTTTCTGAAAACCAAACCCACCCAAACTTAGGGGATCCGAGTAGACTCGCAAGCCGTCTCAGTACGTTCGCGCGTCCTAGGATCTGAATCGAGGCAAAACGTCATTGCTGCATTGTCGGATCTAGTGGGTTTTGGATTCCATAAGTACCTCCCTCCCCAGGAGATCCGGCGCCATTGCTCACACAGAAATAGGGGTAGCAGTGTTCTTGTCACTTACAAAAATTGCCGGGAAATGACTGCAAATTAATGTTATTGAGGTTAATTATTGAGGTTAATAATAATGTAGGAACAAAGGAATGTAGGATAAAAGGGCCAAATTATGTGATTTTAGGAAAAAAAATAGGGATCCAAAACCAAAACCGAAAGCTAAACACGTGAGGACGGTTGCCAAAACCAAAACACAAAGTTAATCCAGATACAAAACCAAAACCAAAAAATGGGGGTCAGTGAACACTCATTTCAACGCTGATCTTTGCTCGCAGTGAATTGAATACCCCCTAAGTATGTACCTAGTCTTGTCCTGTTCCATAAGTTCATCTATCTATCTATCTGTATATGTATATTTTTATTTATTTAATAAACTGTACAAAGACATTGATCCTCTGCACTCACAAACTGTGGTGCAAGAGGTGTTTGCGCACATTCTATAGAAAACATTGATTGTCTACACTTACTAATTAGACCATTCATGCTGTTCTAACTACTTCAAACTGTACTCTGTGTTAAAACAGGGCATGTTGATTTCACATATTGCAATATACACAAATCAGCCACAACATTAAAACCACTGATAAGTAGAGATGCCCAGGCTCAGTTCCCGAGAACCGAACACACCCGAACTTAGCAGATCCGAGTACCGTTCATTTGCACGCCCTGGAATTGAAAACGAGGCAAAACTTCATTGTTTCGTCAACTTTGGATTCTATAAGTACCGCCCTCCATGGCGATTCAGCGCCATTTCACAGAGGGACACAGAAGGAAATGCACAGTTCTTGGCAGTCTCTAGTGCAGTTGGGCAGCGTCATAGGTAGAAAAGAAAGAGGAGGGGTAGAATTGTTGTTCAAAGTCTCCAGTGACATTCAGGAGGGCTCCCTTGCTAATTGTCATTGCGGGCTTGGTCTTCTAAATATGCAGTCACATTGTACTGTGTTATAAAGCTAACATACGAAGAGGAGAGCTCCATTGCTAATTGTTATTGCTGAAATACAAATAATAGGTTTGGTAGGCTTGGTCTTCTAAATCTACAGTCCTTGTTTGAAAGAGTACGAAAATAATATTGTGACCTGTGAGGTGGTCAAAATTGACTGCAAATGACTTGAAATTAGTGCTATTGAGGTTAATAATAAAGTAAGGGGGAAAAAATCAAAAATATGTGATTTTAGCAAAAAAAAAAAAAATATCGGGGTTTTAGAAAAAAAATCAGGAACCAAAGCACGCAAGGGCGGTTTTGCCAAAACCAAAACCAAAACACAAAGTTAATCCAGATCCAAAACATAAACCAGAACATGGGGGTCTGTGAACATCTCTACTAGGAAGTGTCAGTTCTGAAGTCAGCAGGTTACCACTGGAACGGAGGTGAAGTACTGAGGTAGAGTGTCAGCTCTGCGGACGACAGATTTCCACTGGGATGGCAGCAGGAACACTAGGAAGTGTTAGCACTTAAGTCAGCAGGTTCCACTGGAGTGTAGGTGAAGCGCAGAAATAGAGAGTCAACTCTGTGGTCAAGAGGTACAGGGGAGCCATGATTAACACCAAGAAGGTAACTAAAAGAACATGAGCCAAACATCCAGGGTTTAAACTTTGGAGCCAAAATCATCAATCAAAAGGGGAGGAGCAGAGAAAATGAATAGGACAGGTCTGCACATGCGCAGACCCGAAACGGAGATGGGAGTGGCAGGTGAGAGTGCCGGGGATCGGGTATGCAGCCCGATCGCCCGTCGTGTGACAGTCAGGGAGGGGAAGGTGAGAATGTGATAGAAAGTGAGGAGATTCTGGCGGTGCATGATGGATAGAGTGAGGGAGAAAATGCTGTTGACCTGTAATGGCTGCATTAGTAGATGAGCACAGGCGACGGATCCCCAGATCCCGTCTATACCGCACACAACGGTGGCTTGATCAGATACTATTGAAGATAGACCCAGTGGGATGGATGGACTTTCGCATGGAACAGAGGATATGCAATAAATATGTAATGTATATAAATATGGATTGTATATTAATATGTATGCAATGTATGTAAATATGGAATGTATATAAATATTTTATACTGTGTACAATACTTATCCAAAGTTTTAAGCAGGTGTGGAAAAAATACTGCAAAATAAGAACGCTTTTAAAAATAGAAGTGTTAATAGTTTATTTTTATCAATTAAAAAAATGCCAAGTGAATGAACAGAAGAGATATCTAAATCAAATCAATATTTGGTGTGAACACACTTTGCCTTCAAAACCGCATCAATGCATCAATTCTCCTAGGCACACTTGCACACAGAATTTGATAGCATGGACATATGATCTCAGCTAACTGTCTTTTCCTTAATACTTTCTGCATAGTAGAGCTAGCACTCATGCCAGGTGATTAACAGACAAGCTACTCTTTAGTTCACCCCAAAGGTGTTCGATGGGGTTGAGGTCAGGACTCAGTGTGGGCCAGTCATTTTCTTCCACACCAAACTCAACAAACCATGTCTTTGTAGCCCTTGCTTTGTGCACTGGGGCACAATCATGTTGGAATAGAAAGGACCTTTCCCAAACTGTTGCCACAGAGTTCTAAGCATAGCGTTGTGCAAAATTAATTGGTTTGCTGATGCATTAAGATTGTCCTTCACTGGAGATAAGGGTCCTAGCCTAAACCCTAAGAAACAGCCCCATACCATTATCCTTCCTCTACCAAACTTCACAGTTGGCATAATGCAGTCAGGCAGGTAACATTCCCCCGGCAAACCCATGCTCACATATCTGACTGCCAAACAGAGAAGCGTGATTCCTCTTTTCACAGAACACATTTCCACTGCTCCACAGTCCAGTGTTGGTGTGCTTTACAGCACTCCATCCGACGCTTGGCATTGGTCTTGGTGATGCGAGGCTTGCATGCAGCTGCTTGGCCATGGACACCCATTGTATCAAGCCCCCGTCGCACACAATTTTTGTGCTTACATAAATGCCAGTGGAAGTTTGGAACTTTCCAGCTATGGAATCAGCAGAGCATTGGCGACTTTTATGCACCATGCGCCTTAGCATTCGTTGACCCTGCTCTGTGATTTTATGTGGTCTTCTGCTTCGTGGCTGAGTTGCAGTTGTTCCTAAACGCTTCCACTTTCTAATAATATCACTTACAGTTGACTGTGGAATGTCCAACAGGGATGAAATTTCACAAACTATCTGATTGCAGCCTATCACAGTACCACGTTTGAAGTCACTGAGCTCTTCAAAACGATCCATTTTGTATCACAAATTTTTGCAAATGGAGAATGCATGGCTAGGTGCTTGATTTTATTCACCTCTTGCAACAGGTCTGATTGAAACACCTCAATTCAATAATTAACAGGTGTGACCAAATACTTTTGTCCATATAGTATATATTAAATCACTTAAATAACACAAGAGATGAGTGGCTATAACAGCTCTGTCATTAAATGCTAGCACATAAATCTTCTTTTCACATGTAAATAAAGACTCTCGATAGCACAAAACACGGAATTGAAACAGTTCTCTAACTCTGGCTATCTAAAGCAAGTAATATAGTCACAAACAATGTGACTGTCTGACATTAAATAAGTAGTATTCAGACGTCTGGTGGGTAGTGCATCACAAATAACCACATCTTACAACAGCTACTTCTACTAACGTGGCATCTGAACATATATTCTCGTCATTTGCCACACCAAAGGCTTGATACTGACCTAACCTTGTGAGGGACACTGTCTGGTACAGCTTGGGGCTATATAAGCTGCATGGATCAACTGTATTTCCCAGAAAATGGCACCTAAGCAACTTGTTGGCTCTATACGGTACCCAGTACCTGATGGAACGGAGACTTGTGGCACTTACACAAAGAATGACGGACCGAGCACACGTTTTCTTCTTGGGACCGCACTTCCTAGCCAGGTATTCAAATCCTTCAGGTGATACAGATGCTTCCATTCAGTCTGTTCACCCACATAGTTTCCCAATGGAGCAGTAAGAGAGTGCTAACTCCTTCTATCAAAACTGAACTTAACTGGATCCAAATTGAACATCTGAAGTTATGTGTCATACGCTCCTTGACACTTTACTTTCTACTCGTCATACACATATTACACAGCCTTATTGGCACATGCCTGGGCATCAGTTACCTGACTCAGGAACCTATCATGGCCTTTATTGTGAACACCATGGTGCGCTCATCAGTTTCAACAGCAATATTAATCATTTGTGCATGCCTGAAAGCGAACACACGAACCATACTTATGTCATCTTCATTAAATTTGTATGCTTTGAAATGTGTGCCTTTGTTCCTATGTTGGTAACCATTACATAACAAGTCTGTCCGATAACGTCCCCGCAGTTCCGCTGCTAGTGGGGATTGTCGCCTGACTTGTTCTTGCTGCAAGCATCCTGTTGCTTAGCAACAGGTCAGAGCTGTTTCTCCTCTCGGTACTCTTCAGCGTGCATGTGCACCAGCTGCTTCACTGTTGCTTAGCAGTGCCGACAGTTCAGTTTTCCTGAACTGTCGGCAGTCAGTGACATCACTGACTGCCGACAGACATCACATGACTGCAAGGATCTTCCAATCAGGAGCTCCCTCCAATTCTCCCAGCACCAATGTGGTGTTTCCTGCCTCTATTTAAATCTGCCTATGGTGCTAGAGTACTAGGCTCACACCTGAATCCAATGTCCCTCTTCCTAACACTCTGCTATCCATTGTGTTCCTGGTTTGACTCTGCTTGTTCCTGACCTTGCTTTAGATCCTGGTTTGGCACTATATCCCTCTCCTGGCATTACCTCGACTTCCCTGACTACTCTTGTCTTTTGATTTGTTAGCTCCTTGCCTCGCTGGTGTGACCCTGGCCTGTCGGACTTTCCGCTGTTCACTCCTATCTTGTCTAACTGTCTTGGAGAACTGTGTCCTGCACACCCCTTGTGGCTAGACCCATACTCCCTTGTGGGGGTCCTTAGTGAATACCAGGTGTGTGTTAGACTCCGTGCCTCACTGTACATTGATGCTAATACTGGCAGATAACCTCCATCTCCTATTCATTTGTGACAAAGCCATGTTGTCCTTTATTATTGTAACACCCATTTTTCTGCCCCAGTGTGTGTGTACAAATTTGTGTATTCTGTTTGTAAATAAACTTTTTCCTTGTTGCGAAGTGCCTCTATCTTAGTCTAAGCACTGTAGAGTCTTCATGGAGTAATGCTCTTGAAATAAACAACAACAGAGGGAGACTGGGTACACACAACAGAAAATTTTCCTAATGCCATATCGTTACCGATTTTACCAACAGCTGAAAGCATGTCGATTCATGCGTACACACTATACACATTTTACAAGATTTACCTTCAGATCTGTGCTCTTAATCTGTATTTGGTAAACTCTCCCACTTTCCACTGTAAAATCTTTACCACTCTCTTGAGTGTCTCACTCTCTCTTTAATCTTTCTGTCTCTTAGACCTCTCAGACTCCTGCTATTCTCTCTCTAATCTGCTGTAGGACACTCCCTCAGGATGTTTGTCTCCCCGAGTGCCTCTCGGAATCTCCACCTGCCATTTGTAATGGTTCCTTCACATGCTGACCCTCCCCACTGCACTCTGGGAGATGTAGTTCTCTGCCAGCAGGTGAGCTATCTAAAGCGGATGTGCAGCCCTCTCAGATCACTGGCCCTACACTATCACCTGAACAACATATTCCCTGTAACTTGCTGTAAGCAGGGTACCACAGAACATTGGGGTAATTCTTGATTTCCACCCCCCAGATTGCACACACTGTACTAACTGAACTATTTGAACATGGTTGCGCCTTAATACTCAAAGAGATTTTTGTACTGGCTATGGTGACTGTTCACCGCCATCTTGTTTCTCTTAATGAGTTATCAATAGGTGCATACATTAGAGACAATCCTTAACATAAACATGTGACTATAATGTTCTGTGACTAGATGATGTTTCACTTCTGACTTGCCTTAACTATATTCTATGGACAAATATTTTGGTAAACAACAAACAAGCAAAATGGAGAAATCAAAACAAAATACCCCCAAGCTCCATGCTTACAAAGGTTCACCTGACTTGCACACATTCCTCTGAGGACTCATATTTGATCATGTCACAAATACTCCCCTACTTAGTGAATAGAAGCTGCAAAGGAGAGGTCTATGATTATAATGCCATTCGCTGAAAAAAAAAAAAAAATAGACGGCATACATGCTTCTATTAACTCATTGGTTACCCACATAGGTCCAATACTAAAGGTTTAATAGAACTGGAGAAAAGGGTAAGGGACAGTGAGGATGCCATAATTACCATGCAAACTTCACTGGACATGGAACAACAAACCATCCATGATCTAAGAGACAAAGTTGATGACCTGGAAAAATGTCCAGACTAAATGATCTCATGTTTATCAGCATATCCGAGACAATTTAAGGTCCTGACTTAATTGATCTGCTGAGTGTTGACTTCTTTTGATTCTCACTAGATCAAAACTATTTGCTAGGATACTTAAAACCCATACTGATAACATTATAATTTCTGTTCATTCTCCCATCTACATTAACAGAAGGTTTCCCACTAACAAGCACTGCTCCTGGCATTTCCCTTCTTATCTTTATCACAATGAGGACCTTAAGGCAAACCTTAAACTTCATTGGCTGGAGTATGTAGGTGACATTGGGAAACCCCTGTTTAATTTTAAGAGGTGTCAAAAGTGTTAATGAGAGGACATATTATATCTTATTTAGCAAAAAAAAATAGGGACCATAAGAAGAAGTTTTGCAATCTTAGAAAATGTAAACAAATACTGGAAACCTTCCTCCTACAGGAGGCGCAAAAAAAGAAATACTTCAAATTAGGTGGTGAGGCAGGAAGAATTTTGTTCTTTTTGGTCAAAAAACAAAACAAAAGAAATAGCATTATATAACTAGAATCAAGAACCCACTCACTATCAAACTTGTACCTCACAATCTGAGATTGAATCACATTTTGAAACATATTTCTAATGACTTATATACAGCTCCTGCAAAAAATTCTTCTTTAGTCAACTCCCTACTATCTGAAGCTAATCTCCCAAAACTTACATTCTAACAAAGAGAACTTCTTAATGCAGGCATAAGGGAACAGGAAGTTAATCAGACAATAAAATCATTGCAAATTAACTATTTCGCAGGCCCCTTATAAAATGCTACCATCGAACTTTGTTCCGACATTAACTATTTTTTTTCTTAAATAAAAAAATAAATATATTATATATATATATATATATATATATATATATATATATATATATATATATATATATATGAGAGAGAGAGAAAGAAAGAAAGACAATATTCCATTCCAACATTATAATGAGGCACTCGCGATACTCATCCCAAAATCACATAAAAACACTGCTCTGATCCAATCATATAGGGTGATCACACTCCTTAACCAAGATTTCACAATACATGCAGAGATATTAGCCAATAGGTTGTAATTCATGATACCGTTCTTACTTAGTCCTAATCAATTGGGATTTACACATGGTAGATATTCAGTACAGGGGATCAGGACAGCACAGGTGGAGATAATAGCTTCTTTCAACGATCCAATATCAGAAAATATGCTTCTCAGTTTGGACGCTGAGGAAGATTTTGATAAAGTATCCTGGTCACACCTACAGTGTATTTTTGAAATATGGGAGTTTGGGTCAACAATCCTGGACTAGTTGCATGACAGAACTAAAAAACTGCTCATAACTATAGTTGTCCTAGTTAGGTAGGGCTAACTTAATTAAAATGGTAATATTCCCCAATATTCTCTACCTCCTACAGGTACTACAGTTATTCTTAGCAACAAAGATTAAGAAAAACATTTGTGTGCCGCAATTCGTCAATGTATTTATAATGGCAAAAAGCCTAAAATTAGTTTAAAAAATTCTACAAAAAAAATAAATTAGGAGGGGGAATACATTTTTCCTCACATTGCCTTATTTAACCAGTCAGCAATATATTTGATATGTTATATCAAAATTATATTAATTGAAACAACTTTACGCCAATGCAGGCATAGAGCCACAGTTTATACCAAAATTACATTTAATACACTTCTCCACATACACAAAGGGGAGATTCATTTGGAAATCTCAGATAACCTACAGTGGATGTCAGCATGCTTTGTCTGGTATAAACTTCAAAACAAATGGGACTTAAATCCCTACAACTCTTTATTTCTTCCATTACTGTAAATGTGGATTTCAAGCAGGGACTCTTTTATGAAATAGGAGAAATCAGGTTTTATATCAAATCAGCTGCTGACAGACCCTACATCTAAAAAAAAACCCTAATCCTACTCCCAAGTGACTCCCAGATTGTATTATTTACCCACATAATTTAGCCTTCCTCCAGGTGCAGCACTACACCAGTAGGACATTATCCTTTCTTACATCGAAAGATTGAAATAACAAATTGGATTCTCTACTCCAAAGTCATTCCATGAACGCCACATCTCTATTCTATAAAATTCTACAAATTCGTCTATTTTCAGGAACACATAGAACCGGGATACTCCGCATCTAAAACATACCACATTTGTGACAGTCCTGTCACAATCAATTCCAATATTAACCTCTACCACTAATAGGGAAATTAGAGTATAGAGGTTTTTTTTTTATAGAGGATACCTTTCCCCAGATGTCAATCTATTGATATGTTGCATACGGCCCATTGCACAAAATGCACCAACGTACCTGCCTCATTTCATTCTTGTTTATGGGATTGTCCTATGATTAAAAAATGTTGGCTGCATGTTAGAGACTATGGGCTAGATTTACTAAGCTGCGGGTTTGAAAAAGTGGGGATGTTGCCTATAGCAACCAATCAGATTCTAGCTTTCATTTATTTAGTACATTCTACAAAATGACAGCTAGAATCTGATTGGTTGCTATAGGCAACATCCCCACTTTTTCAAACCCGCAGCTTAGTAAATCTAGCCCTATGCCTCTGCAGAACTACTACATTTTGTACCTCTGTCCGTTGAGTGGGCTATTTTGGTAATCCCTGCAAACTCTGTAATATTAACCATAATAAAAAGTTCTTCATATCATTTCTACAGTGGCCAAAAAGTGTATTCTTCAGCAATTGAGACAAACCTCTCCACTGACTCTATCAATGTATAAAGAAAACCGATTTTATTTACTAAAATGGATTGGCTTGACATGGTTTTACATAAGGAACAAAAAGTAGGATAATTTCTCGTAATTTGGCTTCCTCAAAACAAGATGGTATGAATTGAGAATATTGCTGGACTATCCGCCAACTCAATTGAAAACTTATCCAGATTCTCACGCAAGGTCTCTTCCCCTTGTTAACCCCCCCCCCTTCCTCTCCTTCCCTACTTTTCTTCCGTTCTCTACCTCTTCTAAAGTAGATAGAGTATTGTCAGGGATGGCCATCTCTAGCCACTCCCTGATTTAATATCTTATCATATAATTACACAGTCAAACAATATACCACCTGTATTTTGTCAGGACACCGCTCCTGACCCTTAATCTGTCACAAACCACTGCACTCGTAACTTGGAAGCTTACTTTAAGGGAACACACAGGATCCCAGCCTAAATCTCGCACTCACCTCCCTCTACAGATTTAACTGGTCCCTTTCCCGCACAGACACATGCTTCTACACCTCTCCACAAATGCCACCAGCTACGTATAAGGCCCCATAGCAAACATATGACTTAATTACCCAATTGCACGCCCTCTGTGCTCTGGAAGCTAAAATAGTTAACACTTCACACACTGGTATCTAAAGGGTTAACACAGCCACACAATCTATCTATTCTAAACAAGCAGTGAATTTGTTTAGAGCAATAAGGACATCACTTATTAAATTTTAGATTTAATATACAAAAAGTTACAAGTTATAAGAACAATTAAGATGACATACATAGCAAAACATGTAAAATAAAATATACAATTCAGAATAGGAACATACTTACACCAAGGAAAATTGGCTTGGAAGATGGACACTTATCAATGATGATTGATTTTCCAAAAGACTGTCAATTTCTTGGAACTGGTCTCATCTTTTTAATGACACTTTTACACATTTCCCCACCTCCACGGTGATACTGTGACACAGTATTACAGCCATTTACATCTCTGTTTCATAGCCCATGTTAAAATGTAACATAACTTTCCTAGGGAGTGTCCCACAGACCCAATTTTATTATGAATAAATCCAATACAAATTTACAAGTCCCCAAATATCAAACATCAATATGTCCACTGTGTTGGGGGAGCTCATTCTCCTTCCTCATATTTCCCGGAGTGACAACTATTTTCAACGTATGGGCTGCTCTTCATCATGCTAATTTTAAATATGGGGTTGCTCACTAATTTTATTGTTTTTAGTGGTATTTTGGAAACCGCTCCCGTGGAGCAGAAGGGCTCCACGGGAGGTTTCTGTCCTCCCTGATCTCGCCTTAGAACACATGCGTTAGGGTTTGACAGGTGTACCGCCCCAGTCAAACTCCCCACCTGCCACTGTCTTTGGAGAGGGAAACTTCGGCGTGAACCAGCTACTAGATGGTTCGATTAGTCTTTCGCCCCTATAGAAAATATAGCAAGCATCATGTGGTCTCCTTGTGTAATACAACATGCTGAGCTGCTCCTAAAAGTGTCAAAACCCCATCCTATACCAAGACATAAGCTCACCCCAGGAGGTCTTTGAAGCTGCTCAGCTTTCCCTAAAAGTGATGTTGTTACCTTTTAACACAGAAGTGAGCAGAGTCACCAAGTAAATGCACAGCAGAATCTCTGGCTTCACATCTTACACCTTAGCATTCAAATTATCAAGCTGAAATTATCAATTTATTCATTTGAAAAATAATATCTACTCTGCAGTTATGATTAGGCTTTATTACCCACAATTATGTTATTTGTTAATCCTTATAATCGTAATTCCTCCCTGTTCAAGTATGTACAAAAAATGACATAAGAAACCAAGTATACTATAACATAAATTAAACGGAAACAAAAAATAGAAAACAAAAAAGAAAACCGATTCAAAATGCATACCCTATTTTTTACCTCTTGGAAACTTGTATAGATGATTAGGACTGTATATGCCTTTGTTTATTTTGGATTCTATCTCTCTCATTGTGATGTTTTGAGTCATCAAATATACATGTTTCTTTTCTTCTGGTTCCCATATGTAAGAAAATATTTTTTTTTATATTTCCTTTGCTTGTTTCAATAAAAACATATTTAAAAAAATAAATAAAGTAGAATTCACATTTGATAAAATCCCCTATTTCTCCCTAAACTCAGATCCACATCCAATAAATATCCCGAAAACCACCCCAGCATTAAATAAATATTACCATCACCCCATTTTAAATGAATAGAAACTAAATTAAATTAATATCCCACCCCCATTACTGTAAGAGCACCTTCCCCCCACTTTATCTTCTTTCAGCCGTTGCTGTGCTGGAGAGACAGACTCCTCTGTCTGCCTCTTGGGAGTGGAAAGGTACCTCACATGAGATAGGATATCTGCACACGCTGTGGAGAAGGTAGGAGAGAAAAGGTCTACAGATCCACTCCTTTGTATATTATGCTGCATTGCAGTGTTGTGACTCTTGGGGGGTGCACTCCTAGTTGATCAGTACCTTGGAGCTGCCACATTGCAGGATAGAATTAAAAAAACCAAAAACGGGGAGGGCGGGCATATCATGGCGGGCCTCTAGTCCATTTGGGCCCTTAACCTGTCCTCCCTGTATCCCCCTGGTGGCTTCCCTATCTGTAGGGGTGGGTGTTATCATAACAAACAAATACAATGTTAAAAATATGTTTTCGTATTAAGCAGTATCTGCAAAGCTAGTGATTTGGGGCCTAGACTGTATACCAGTGGTTGGCAACAGGTGGCCAAGGAAAATAATGTGGCTTCTCAAAGTGATCACACATGAGCCTTCTGATCAGCATAATTTCTCTTCTCCCATAGTCCTCTTTCTATTGGCTCTGATGCCAGGAAGTGAACACAGTGCATTTACAGATATAAGGTTAGCCCTTGATTGGATTGTGATGTACTCTCATAAGCATTAGGTTAATGTCCCAGTTCTGTGTGAACACTACATGCTGATGCTCTCAGTCTGTGGCTTCCCACTTGCAGTCCTCTGCCTGCATCATGCTGTTGCCCCAGTCACATCATGCACTCCTGCCTGTACTTACTTCATCACACAAATGGATAGGTTTCTGCATTCTATAAGACCCAGAATCAGCCCACTTGTGCAGAAATATGATGTGCTAGGGCTGCAGTAAACATTCAGATGATCTGATTATCTGCAGGTTGTTCTAGCCTGCCCAGATCAAATCTAGTTACACACAGACATATATACATGATATGAAGACTGAATGCAATAGCCACTCTATCCCTAATGAAAAGCACCTAAAAATAGACATACATTCTGTACTGCTTGCAGTCATTTCTAGGAAACAATGACGTAAGGCAAAACATAAATACGATGTCCATAGAGGTGAGGATGGACAAACTCTCTGAGTTCAGATATCCAACTATGGTTACTAAAACTTAAACACAAGAAACAGAACATCAATACAGTAGGTAAAAAAAAATGCATAAAATTAATTAATATATCTCATCCTCTTAGACAGGATGATTTACTGTTTTCAAATAGTCAAAAGCCAGAATCCACAAATAGACAGATGTAAACAAATATCAGCATTGCAACTTTTAACTTGGATGTTTTAAAGTAGACTTGTCGTGAGGTCCTGTGGTGCTATTTTTTGCTTTATTAAATAAAGCCTTTTGTACTATGTAGTAAGCAAAAGAAACAGGGCTCCCCTGGAACCCTGGTCACCTGGCAGAGGGCATTTTCTTAATTTATTAATTTATATAAATACTAACAATGGTAAGAAGGTATATGCAGATCAAAATCACAAAATAAGGGTTTGAACACATTGCATAAATATATATCGAAAAATATATATTTAAATTCAGTGGTCGAAGTGGGTTGGTATACGGTGGTACAACATACCGCAACTTCTCCTACTGCTTTCATTGTAAACTGTCAAATCCCCGCATCCAACCTCTCTTGTACAACTGTTTGATGATGGGGATTGTAGTTCCAACAGTAGTAGTGACTATTAAAAATAAGTAGATAATGATTTAAGTAGCAGCCCAAACAGCAATAATCAATACAAATGTGAAAATGAGAGAAGGAGCAATGGTTTCAATAAACCTGGGGGGAACCCCCCCCCCCTTATTTTGCAATTACTAGCACTAGGCTGGCAGTACAAGGGTCAATAGTGTTTGGAGTGGGGAACCCCACAATTTTTTTTAATTCAATTTTTACAACTTTATAGAGCCTGCTTTACAGAGGCCCGACCCACAGGCTGCTTCAGGAGCTGACAGGTGTGAACGTATCTGCAGCATCCTCTGTAGTAGAGCAAGAGCGGTTTAAAAATACACCCGTAGTCAACAAGGGACACGTCTATTTGCAGCCAGGAAGGCACTTACGTGCCTTAATGACTCAGGCCCTTCATGTCTAGTTGTAGTTGTTTTTTCATCCAAGATATTTATTTAGGGTGGTACAAGAAACAAAAGTGTGAAAACTAACAGCGATAAAATCCAAGGGAAGAGGGTACATAATGGGGAGTAGACACAATAACATACATGAAACAAAATAGGCATTAATGCAAACAGAAAAATGGAATAAAAATGTATAAAAAAATAATGAAAACATCACATAGAGGCATACACTAGAACCAAGGGAGCTACTCATATACAGTAAAAAGAAATATCAATGGAGGAATCTAAGGCGAAGGGGACCCTGAGGAGAGCGGATATTGAGAGAATTTAGCTTTGTCGGTAAAAAACTCTTGCCAACTCAACCACTTCATTAAAGGCCTAGAATTCACAGTGGAGTAGGGCCCGTCCAAAGTCTCCATGCCAGAGCTAAACTGGACCTTTGTCTCCATGCCAGAGCTAAACTGGAATTTTTAGTGCCTGGATGGTAGGTCAGGATCAGGTTGAAATGTGAGATAAATAGAGAACAATGAGCCTGGTGAGGATCGAGGCATTCTGCAGTTTGTAAATAGGTTAGATTTTTGTCATCTGTCATAATAGTAACTGTGTTTTGGGCCCCTTCTAAGAGACAGCGCCACTCCTCCAGGACAACCTTGATAGCCAGAATTTCCTTCATCATCATCATTTATTTATATAGCGCCACTAATTCCGCAGCGCTGTACAGCTAACTCATTCACATCAGTCCCTGCCCCAATTGGAGCTTACAGTCTAAATTCCCTAATATAGACACACATTCACACACAGACAGAGAACGAGAGATACAGAGAGGGAGAGACTAGGATCAATTTTGATAGCAGCCAATTAACCTACAAGTATGTTTTTTTGGAGTGTGGGAGGAAACTGGAGCACCCGGAGGAAACCCAAGCAAACACAGGGAGAACATACAAACTCCACACAGATAAGGCCATGGTCGGGAATCGAACTCATGACCCCAGTGCTGTGTGGCAGAAGTGCTAAACACTAGGCCACTGTGCTGTTCCTTATCTTCTATTCCATAATTTTTCTCACTGTAAGAATTTTTTTTTAGAAAGGAAGCCACAGGGTTCAAGAGCCTTGAAGGAGGATATCTGAGATAAAACTGCCCCCAACCCAACCGAGGAAGCATCAAATTCCAGAAAAAAGGGTTTACTAGGTTCTTTGAGTACAGAGGCAGTAGTGAAGGCATTCTGTAAGATATTGAAAGCGGAGACTGCGTCCTGAGGGTGCTATGAGAGTAGAGAACATTTAGATAAACTGGCTATAATAATTTGCAAAGCCAATAAAGTGTTGCGTGGGTTTAAATTCTGTAAGTTGAGGCCAATTGAGGATTGCTTCCACCTTCTTGAGATTCATATCTTGGAATTCAAATATCCAAGGAAGGATACTTGACAAGGTTCGAAATGACATTTTTCTAGCTTGCAATAGAGATGGTTAACCCTGTAGATGATAAAGTACATCCTTGACATGGTTGCTGTGGGTGGAAAGATTGGGAAAAATGTCATTAAGATAAACTACCATGGATTGTTAAAGAAGGTCCCAGAATGTCTCATTCAAAAATTCTTGAAAAACAGAGGGGATATTTGAAGGGACTGAAGGACATCACCAAATACTCTTAGTGCCCATCAGGAGTGTTGAAAGCATTTTTCCACTCGTCACCCTGACAAATGCATATTAAATTGTCAGCTACTCTGAGATCCAATTTAAATAAAATCCAGGCTCCATGAATATGGTCAAACAGCTCCGATTTGAGAGAGAGAGAGGATAACGGTTTTTGACTGTGATGGCATTCAGATGACGGTAGTCAATGCATGGTCTTAAGGACCAATCCTTCTATTTAACAAAGAAGGAACCTGTGCATGCAGGGGAGGCAGATTTCCGAATATAGCCCCTGTGAAGATTCTCCAAAATGTATTTAGACATAGCCTATGTCTCGGGTAAGGATAAGGGATATTCTTTCCAGGTACAAGATCAATGGAACAGTCCTATGGTCAATGTGGAGGTAATTTCTAAGAAGCAGTTTTAATAAAGACATCCAGGAAGTCAGCGTAGATTTCTGGAAGGGCGACTTGAGACGAGAGAGAGAGAGACAAGGTATTTAGGTCCTGGTGTGTGGAACTTCAGAGAGACAGTGTTTGCTGCAGAAGGAACCCCAAGAAATGACATGATCCTGGTGCCAGTCAAATTGAGGAGAATGTGTCCTCCTGAGCCAGGGTAACCCCAGAATGATAAAGTTAACAGATTGAGAAAGGATAAGGAACTTGATCCACTCAACATGGAGAACTCCTACCTTCAACTGAACTGGTCCATTAACACAGGTAATAGAACTGATGGCTACACGATTATCATCAACTGCAGTCAGTACCAGGGGTTTGCGGCAATGGATGTAAAGGCAGCTGGAGCTTGGAAGCTAGAGTTATAGAAATGAAGTTCCCAGTGGAACCAGAGTCCACAAACGCAGAACACTTAAGGGGACCATCCAGAGAAAAGAGGGTTACTGGCATGAGGAAGATAGAATTTCTTAGAGAGCAGGGACCTGGATCCTAGGACGACCTCCCTGTCATCGTCTAGGAGGTGGCCTCTTGGAGCAAGAAGACAGCAGATGCCTGGCCTCTCCACAATAAACTCAGAGATGGTTCTTAATGTGGCGCTTTTGCTCCTCTTGAGAGAGACAAGAGCGACCAATCTGCATGAGTTCGTCAACCAATGAAACCAGATTCTGGAAACAAGGAGCCAAATGTGGAGAAAAACAGCAGACATGATCCCTCTGACAATGTTCACTATGGTGAATGTCCACCCTAATACAGGGAAATGATGTAATTCAAGTTAGTGGGAAAATGATGAGAAGCTAGGTCGTCCTTAATACAGTCTGATAACCCTTGACAAAAAGTGGCTACTAAGGCTTCACTATTCCACTTAACTCAGAGGCTAAAGTTCGAAATTGAACTGCATACTGTTCTGCCGAAAGGGACCCTTGGTGGAGAGCCAGGAGACTGGTGGCAGCAGGCATAACACTACAGGGTTCATCGAAGACCTTCCGGAAGTTCTTGATGAAGTCCAAGGAGTTATGTAAGGTAATTGTCACTCACCAGACTGTGAGTGCTTCTTCCCGTGTGTTTAGGAACCGTGGCCGTCCACCATCCTAAGGGTCTGCGCATGTGCAGCCCTTTCAACCCTTCAGTACATGTTCCTTTTAGTTAATTGGCTGATCAGGCAACACTCCCTATTTAAAGCACCTGTGGTCAATACCTCGTTGCCTGATCTTGGAGTCTCATTCCCATGAGCCTCTGAAGGTGTTCCTGTGTTTCATCGTGTATTCAGCTCTGCTGATTCCTGTGGTTTCCAGACCACTTCAACTCTCCTGTGGTTTCCAGACCACTTCAACTCTCCTGTGTTTCATCGTGACTGTATTAGCTGATTCCTATCCGCTGCCTCCGTGCACTACAGTTATCAACTCACTTCAACTCTCCTGTGTTTCATCGTGACTGTATTAGCTGATTCCTATCCGCTGCCTCCGTGCACTACAGTTATCAACTCACTTCAACTCTCCTGTGTTTCATCGTGACTGTATTAGCTGATTCCTATCCGCTGCCTCCGTGCACTAGAGTTATCTACTCACTTCAACTCTCCTGTGTTTCATCGTGACTGCACCAGCTGATTCCTATACGCTGCCTCCGTGCTCAGCAGTTCCAGCTCATCTCAACTCTCCCGTGTTTCATCGTGACTGTATTAGCTGATTCTTATCCGCTGCCTCCGTGCACTACAGTTATCAACTCACTTCAACTCTCCTGTGTTTCATCGTGACTGCACCAGCTGATTCCTATCTGCTGCCTCCGTGCTCAGCAGTTCCAGCTCATCTCAACTCTCCCGTGTTTCATCGTGACTGTATTAGCTGATTCCTATCCGCTGCCTCCGTGCACTACAGTTATCAACTCACTTCCGTGTACCTGCAGTGTCCTGCTTGCCGCTACCCTTCAGTTCTATTCGTGTCTGCAGCCAGCTGATCCGCTCTCCGTGCTTCTACAGTGTTCCTGCCTGTGTCAACTCGCCTGTCTGCATCGGATCAACGCCTCGCTGCTTTCATCTCGTCTAGACCATCTATACACTTCAGTGTTCTCCAGGAGTCCAGTTCTATATACTACTGCTTCCTGAGTATTTGTTTCGATCCCTGCTGGGCTACCTACCTGTGCGCTGCACCTACTTGATTACTGCTTCTACCCTCCTGGGACTTCGCATCCTGCCGGCCTCCAGCCGTTCAGGTATCTCTGCACTCCTGTCTGACAGCCTGCTCCTGAACCACGGTATGCATACTTCTCATTGACTGTGCTGGTGTATTGCATATCTTGCTGGACTGAGTTGTTCTCCTCTGGAGTTTACTATCCGCTGAGACTATTGCCATCATTTGACTGTGTTACCTTTTGCCCGGATAGTTCCTGTGACTTTGTATTATTGTGCAGTGCTGTTCAGTCATTACTATATTGTGCATATCATCGTGGGATCAAGTTCAGTGTGCCCGTGTATACTCTGTATTGCATTTCTCTCCCCGTGCTCCTCCTCACATATATATTCAGTGGTACAACTTGCTAGAGGCAGACCACTGATCCCTGTTTCCCGAGTCACCTGTTTCCAGTATCCTTTCACATAGCAGTGGTACAACTTGCTAACGCAGACCACTGACTTCCCGGATACCTCCACCTGGATTCCATTCCTTCACATAGACAGCGGTACAACTTGCTAAACGCAGACCGCTGACTCTCATCACCTCCTCGTTGCTGCTGGACATTCCTCCTCACTATAGCAGTGGTACAACTTGCTACCGCAGACCACTGACTACCCTCACGTTTCCTTTGTCCATTCAGTTCCTCGTGTACTACTACCTGTTTATTACCAGTGCTGCTAGTCATAGACTTTCCACGAGCATTCTCTACCATCTGCTGTCTCCTGTTCCGTGATCACCCCGCTACCAGAGTACCATATTACCATCTATACTGCTCTGGTAAGTCCATCACCTGGTGATCCCTGGGTAAAGACTCCTAGTGCCCGTGACAGTAATGTTGTTTCATTCCCATAAGGGTGAGAACCAGACAAGGGCTTGATCAGGAGAGAAATTATGTACGCCATCTTGGATGTTTGAGTGGAGCATAGGTTTACAAAACCTCCTCAACCCTTGGGAACACCTTCATACTTTTCAGGTGCAATAATATGCAGTCTCCTAAAACCAGCAGTGTTAATGGTAGTGGTGGAAAACGTAGAAGAGGCAGTGATAGCTGGAACAGTCTGTTCAGTGGTCAGGGATCCATGAAGAGAATTCAGACAGGAAACTACCCCCTGGATGCACTGGAGCAACTGCGCCTGATTAGATTCTTGTTGCTCGACTCGCAGAGCCAAGTGAAGTATGAGGTCACGAGCAGAAGGTTCACCTTGTCCATCCATGGGACCAGAGTATAATGTCAGGATTGAATACTGGATGGAGTTATTTGCTGGTATTAACGCAACTGAACAACTAACGCACACCTAGTATTCACCTGGGACCCCTGCAAGGAAGTTTGGACTTGACTGCAAAGGGTTATACCAGGAGAGCTAAAATATTGCCGAAGTAGCTATCCAAGTAGTCAGAACACAAGCCCATAAGATGCCACAGGAAACAGAAATGCAAGATACAGGGGACAGAAGCACAAGGCAGCAACACTGGAATGCTGGAGACAGAATATGACCTGATACTCCGGCACCCTAGCGGTTCCAGAACCTGGTTCATATATAGGCTGGAAAACCCTGATAGGCTGGGAAGTTTGAGCGGTCAGTGACGACACTGACCACTGACAGGTAAAGAGAAGAGCGTTGCCTAGCAATGGGATGCGCAGGGGAGTCACGTCACTGTTGTCTACAAGCAGGATGCTCCTGCCCGGAAGCGACAGGCGGCCGTCCCAGCACCATGGAGAAGATGTGAGGGTCATGCTTGACCTAACCTTTTGTGAGAACAATTTTGGTTTTGAGATCACTGGAAGGATGGGATTTGTTAAAGGACTTGAGGGAGATAGGTTTAGCCTCCAAATCCTTTTGGAGATGAAGACTAGCCCTTTTAATACATGTACACATCTGAATGGCTACACCGCTGACTACAGCCTTCAAGAAACACCGGAAAGTAAAAATAGAAGTATCCTCCTGGCGGTCAGTGAGGGTGTATAAATCCAGGCCTCTTTAAGCGCTGTTTTAGCTTCCAGTATTGTGAGCAAATGCTGGGATAAGTTCCATGGGCCAGGATGAGTAAGTGGACAAGGGAGCTTTCAAATCCACAACAGGGAAGCATGGTCAGACCATGACATTGGGAGGATCCAGACTGCTAAATTATTTGGTAAAGTCCATTTATCAGCCAGATATAAAACAATATGTGAATACGAGTTATGCATGGAGAAGTAATATGCATAGACTCTCTCCTTGGGAGCACTTTCCCTCCAGACATGATAGAGACCATACTCTGCTGGGAGCTTCACAAATGCCATAAAAGGGCCACAAGGTTCTAAATCAATCTGGAGTGCAATGTGGAGGACCTGTACATTTTGGGGACTGTGATAATATTAGCATCGCCCCCAAAATTGTTAGGGGTGCAAGAGATTATTGTGTCCCGGACAAGGGAGAGGACCAAAAGGTGGTAAGGGGGGGGGGAGGTCCAGCAAAATAGGTAACCTGGGGTACTTGGCTTAAACAGATGCAGCCACCACCCATACCTAAAGTATAACCAAGTAAAAGCTTTGCTACAAAGAACTAACATTTCAAATTGAGAGAGAACAACGGTATACCTACAAATGTAATATCAGTGAGATTGATACTAAACCGAAACCTAAATACAGAGGGATAAGTAAAACATATATGTAGATCCCTAACAGTAAACAGTTTGAGTTATCAATGTGGAGCCCAGGCACAACATTGTCCGCAGACCAGAAAACATGGGTAAAATGCTCAACCGCAGTCCCAACTTGTAGTAGATTTGTCATTAAGCCAGATACTTGAAACAGGGATCAGCAAGAAGGAATGCATCTGTAAATGAAGAACGTAGAAGAGAGTTAGGACACCTGAAGTTCATAATCTAGTCACTTTCCAACTTTTCCTGCAAAGATGTGCTCTGGGGGCCGTGTCTGATTAAGGGATCTGGATATTTCAGGACCTTAAAAGTTGAAGTCTTTCCCCCACCTCAGCAATGATACGAGTCAAGTTGTTACATTGGATAAAGATTTTAACAAAAAAAACCCCATTGATAGATGAACTCATACTCCCGCAATGCCTTACTTATGGCGTTGTAGGATCACCGTTTAGCGATAGTGATGACAGAGACGTCTGGTCATAAGCTGAAGGAAGTAATTTGTGGAATAGCTCCTTTGCAAAGTCAGACAGTTTAGAGGGAGAAACAGATTCCAGAACACCTCAGTATTTGATGTTGTTTCACCTAGAACAATCCTCCATAACCACTAAATTGTCTGTTAAAGTGTGGACTTTTTGCTCAAGCCTCTCATAAGAGGTGATATAGTCATTATGGGAGGCCATAAGTTCTTGTTCTTGTTCATGTTGCTCCCGATGTGCGTGGTTCTGTCACATAAAACAGTAACTTCTAAGTTAATTTCCCATATGAAGTGTCAGAGCTCTGAGGTTTTTTGCAGATCCCCTGCCTCTACTATAGAGGATGGTGGAGACAGAACACAATGATATTCTCAGGATCAGTTCACAGCTTACAAGCATCAATAATAACACAGGAGAAAGTAGTAGTGCTGCAACTTAGTGTATTGAAGGTTTGTACAACAGGAATGGAAGGAAATAGATATATATATATATTGGCAGAGATGAATACACGGCAATTCGTAGTAATGCAGACACAAATCACATATGCTACTTCATAGTCGGTAACCCTTGGCAACAGCATGAGATGAGATGATATACAGTTCAACGCAGTGATGATAAACAAGAACACGAGGATCCAATAGAGAACCACACAGCAGATGAATGTGAATCACTGGTACAGCTTACAGTCCAAACAGAGTAGTATATAGAACTTAGCTGATCCGAGAGTATCAGCTCAACATAGTAGGTGGTACTGGAAACACTGTGATTCTTATTAAGTAGAACAGCAAGCGTTAAACATCACCCAAGGACTTGGATCAACACTGACACGTGCAGTAGTAGAAATAGCAGAGACGTCAGTAGTATCTGAACCATGCATGGAACTACAGGTAGCAGGATTCGTTGTAACTGCAATGGTAAGTTCACTGTAGTATGAAGCAAATGAACAGAGACACATAACTTGAGCCCAAGTACTAGCCACCGGCACAACAAGTAGTTCACAATAACAGTCCAGTAAACAGGTAACAGCAGAGTAAAGATAACCCGTGTCAGACGTGGAACTACAGGTGACAAGTAATTTTATAGTAGCTCTTACAGCGAGATGCAGCGATCTTAGCCAGCCAGACGTAAAGGTAAACCAATAGATAAGGCACAGGTTTAGCAACAACTCGCGATACTCGTTCAGCGTGCAGATGAATAGCAGAGAGGAGTTCCAGCTTGCAGGTGAACAGCAGTGAGGAGTTTGCAGCTTGCAGGTGAACAGCAGTGAGGAGTTTGCAGCTTGCAGGTAAACACAGGGCCGATGCTAGGGTCCTCGGCGCCCTAGGCACAATTTCAAAATCCCTCCCCCCCAGCACACTGCCCCGTCCCCTGGGCCTCAATGCGCCCCTCCCCCCCCCATTCTAAATGTTCCCCTCCCCTCTCTTTCCTTACCTTAAAGGCGACTCCATAAAGATGCTCCTTGCTGCTGGATCCCGTCCCTCACTGACACTGTCGGGCCGTGATGATGATGTCATGCCCGACAGTCAGTGAGGGGAGGGGGAGTGGAGGAGAGGAGTCGGAGGGACGATACGCCCCATCAGCTGTTGGAGGGGAGGGCAGTGGTCGCGATCCATGGCCCCTCGTCCCTCCCTGTGGATCTATCTGAGGCTGTGCAGCGGCCGCAGAAGGTATGCTCAGCGTTCGCCGCACAGTATTAAAGTACAACAGTTATTAAGTACCATACTTATGTTGCGCCCGCCAGAGCCTGGCACCCTAGGCAACTGCCTAACCTTGCCTAATGGGAGCGCCGGGCCTGGGTGAACAGCAGTGAGGAGTTTGCAGCTTGCAGGTGAACAGCAGTAAGGAGTTCAGTCCAGAGAGCAGGTAACGGACACACGGAAGGAGAGGTATATAGCCAGATCCAAATGCAACCAGAGTAACACGAAGAACAGGCAATGAGCCCATAACCTTGGGAGGTTAATATAGTGCTCCAGGACCAATGAGGTTCAGGAGGAGGTCCAGATCACAGTAGCCAGGAACACCTGTGAAAGTAATGTCTCTGAGGCAGAAGCAAGCAGAATCAGGTTCTTAAAGGGAAAGTCACAGCGCCGGCACCTAACTATGGGACCGGCGTGTGACATGGAGGACTTCATGTCCGAGACTAGTTCCAATTTGACGGAGGTCTGCATCATCTGCATCGTCTTGATGTTGATGGCACCATCTGGATCTGAGTGTGAGAGAAGAAAAGCAGGAGAAGAAGAGTCAGGCAAATTCAGAGAGTCGCCACCACTATTATAACGAGAATTCTTGCTCTTTGAAGATCCAGCGGGTAATGAAGAAACCTGCAGTTTGAAGAATTGAACAGAGGAAGCAGGTTTGGTGTGTTCAAGTTTCTTTGGAGCCATGATGGACACAGCATTGGAAAAGCCTGCTACACATCGAAAAGTGTCCAGACAGGTGGGATGTTGTAACGAATGTCTCAGGAAGAGAGCCCTGGGGTTATGGATACATGTGTGACCAAACTGAGGCGCGGAGTCTAATGGGAAATCTGAAAGCAAGTCAGCTAGGTGAGGACTGGTACACTGGCGGTAGCGAGGTACAAAATCAGTATGTAGAAAAGAAGTTCAATAACAGGCTGGGATCTGGTACACAGACAATAGCGCAGTACAAAATCAGGATCTGATAGCTTGAGAAAGTCTGTTCCTCAGACGAAACGCGTCACTTGTTTTATGCTGCCTCACTATTTCTGAACTTACCAACTACGGAGACACTCTGTTCTAACGGAACTTGTCTGTGTGAAATTGTTATATATCCGGATTTTTTTGGAGGTGCGCACCGAAGATAAGTGGTTCACACACATGCTGATTGAGCCGCTCTGGTGAAGAAAAGGCAAAACCTTTTATCCATTTTCTGTTTGGGACAATGTGCAATGCTGATGAGGAGTCTGATTGAACATTCCCAGAGACATTTGGTGGTTCTTCAAAACAATTAGCCGCTATAGCGGTAAGAAGTTATACCAACTGGGCTTTCACTTTATCTATCATTTCAGCTATAAAGCACAATTATGACATTTATGATCTATTTACTCTACTAACTATATGAACGGAAAAAAAGCATCAATTTCTCCTTTACATCTCAGTGGAGCTATATTACATTCTAAAAATGCAAGAGAAAGACACACTCTCTTTTTTCTAGTTTTATGACTGGCTAGAATATTACAATATTGCTGCAATGTCCGGATTTTAAAGGAAATAGATATCTCCCATATCTACCTTTCAAGTGTGAAATATTTATGCCTACAATCCTCATTAAATGAGAATAAGTACTTATATTTGCATTTTTTATTTGATCGATCTACTAGATATATGTAATGTTCCAAATATTGTCTAATGCTCTCTCCATGTATCTTTTATTAAGATTCATTTAGATACTTATGGTTAAATGTATTATATACATATATGCCGCATTGTGATATTTACTCACTATTTGTGATATTTTATTATATTTTATTTTATTGTAATTGCTGGTAATATATGTGAGTGGTATTATCACCCCCACAGTTATATGATTTTATGTGCAATAGCTAGAAATCCAATAAATTTATAATCGGTTAATCTGCGAAATTCATTTGCTTGTTTTGTTCTATATATGTGGAGACCCAACACTGCCTCCTTTTTGAACTGCTGCATCTGACACTGAATTTTATATTAATTACTAGCTACATATGTTTTTTATTAGTGCCAGAGATTTAAGTTGTTTCCATTGTTATATGTAGAAAAGAAGTTCAATAACAGGCTGGGTTCTGGTACACAGACAATAGCGCAGTACAAAATCAGGATCTGAGAGAGAGTGGTCAAAACTAGAGATGGGCGGGCTCGGTTCTCCGAGAACCGAATCCACCCGAACTTTGGGTATCCGAGTACCGAGCCGAGTAAGTACTCTCCCGCCCGTTAGGAATTCAAATCGAGGCCGAACGTCATTGTGACGTTGTCGGATCTTGGGGCTCGGTTCTCGCGATACTTGAAGATTATAAATACACGCCTCCACAGCAATCCATCGCCATTTGACAGAGGGAGAGAGCAGGGTGTAGTCACAGGCTGATTAGAGCAGGGACAGAGAATACAATATTCTGATTCCAATTGTGCCTAAATATTTCTGGCTGTCAAAATTACTATCTGTCAGCAGTATCTTACCAAATAGTTTTTAGCACTCCACAGTGCTTTTAGGGTGTCCCCCATAATTGTGCATAAATACTTCTGGCTGTCAAAATTACTATCTGTCAGCAGTATCTTACCAAATAATTTTTAGCACTACAAGTGCTTTGGGCTCAGAATGGATTCAAAGCAGTCCACATATGATCAGAATGAGCAACCAGGTTCTGTCACCAGTCCTGATGTTAGTGTTCCCAGTACGTCATCTGGGCAAGGCGATGTCAAACTACACAGTGTTTCGAAATCAGTCCAAAAAACAAAAACAAAAAAGAAGCGAAAAAGAAGTGTTATTGAGCAAAAGTTAAGTGCCGATAATTTTTTTTGCCATTCTACACACGCAGTGGCAAAGAGAGAATGAGGCCTTCACCTTTGGCTATTAGTGGCAGATTCCAAAAAGTTACCGAGCCTACAATTGGTGCACAACTACTGTTACGCGTCAAAGCCGAGCTGCAAGAGGCATTAGAGGATAATGTTTGCTCTGATTCACAAATGACACCAATCCCTGTGGAGAGTCCATCCAACAGTGGGATGTCTAATCGTGAGTATTCTGCTGATGTGTGCCTTAATAGCCCGAGTGTAGCCGGTGATACACAAATTGAGGATGCCACTTTGGAATTAGAAAAGGATGAGGGGGAGATTTGTGTAGGCGACGAGGACGCTAATGAGGATGTTCATGAGGATGAGGTTGTTTGTGTAAGTCCTGCACCAGTGGCAGCAGTTCTGGCACGTGACAAGAAAAAGGCCATTGTCATGCTGGGGCATAAAACAAAAAAATCCACTTCTTATGTGTGGAATTATTTCTACCCAAAGCCAGACAACAATTGTAAAGCCATTTGTAGTGTATGTCAAGCCACAGTCAGTCGAGGGAGGGACCTTAACCATCTTGGAACCTCGTCTATGTTACGCCATTTAACGAGAGTTCATGGCAAAGTGTTGGGAAAAGCTGAAAGACCTTCTCAAAAAATTACAAGCACTCCATCATCAGCTAAGACCCTTCGCTCACCGACATATACTGACGGCTACAAAATACACCCACCACACCATCCTCATCAATATCCTCAGTAGCGCTCGGAGTTAGCCCGGCATCCCACTTATTAAGGTTGGATGACTCCTGCACTATTATTGATTCCTCTGAAGAAAGTGTTAGTCCCACTGCTGCTGCTGCTGTTGCTGCTGCTGGGGGTGAATCGTCAGCCTAGAGGCAGGTCAAGAAAATGAGCAGTCCTACATTTCAGCAATTAACTGTGAAACAATCATTTGCTAGGGGAAGCAAATATGACAGCAGTCACGCAGTCGCCAAGCGAATCACAGACGCCATGGCTGCAATGTTAGTGTTAGATCTGCGTCCAATCTCCACAATAAACGCAGCTGGTTTTTTACAGTTAATTGAGGTTTTGTGTCCGCGTTACAGAATTCCATCACGACACCATTTCTCCCGTAAAGCAATTCCACAACTATACGAAAAAGTGTGTAAAAATGTAGAGATTGCGCTGAAAAATGCCATTCTGCCCACTGTCCACTTAACCACAGATATGTGGACAAGTGGAAGTGGCCAAACCAAAGACTATATGACTGTGACAGCCCACTGGGTTGGTCATTCACCTTCACCAGCAGGAACAGCAGCAGCATTTACACCACTACGTAACATTTGTCACAGGCAGGCCACTCTTTGTATCACCGGCTTCACTAACAGGCATACAGCTGACAATTTGTTACGCAAACTGAGAGATGTGATTGATACATGGCTTATACCACTTGGACTCTCCCCAGGGAATGTAATTTCTGATAACGCCAACGATACAGTGCGAGCATTACAGATGGTTGATTTCCAACACATTCCCTGTTTTGCTCACACCATCAACTTGGTGGTGCAGAGCTTCCTACGAAATAACCGTGAGGTGCAGGAGATGCTTTCGGTGGCCCGTAAAATTTCAGGCCATTTCAGGCATTCAGCCACAGCATGTAGGAGATTACAGCAGCTCCAAGAGCAGTTTAACTTGCCCTGCCACCAACTTAAGCAAGAGGTGGTAACTAGGTGGAATTCCACCCTGTACATGCTTCAGAGGATGGAGGAACAGTGCAAAGCCATCCAAGCGTATTGCACAAGCCATGACATTGGGAAAGGAGAGGGGATGTATTTCACTCTTGCACAGTGGGGAATCCTTTCAGTGCTGTGCAAGGTGCTGAAACCATTTGAAGTTGTGACGTGTGAGGTCAATTTAGTTAGACTATTGGAAAAACAGCTTGAGAAAATGAAGGAGTAGCTGAAAGCAAGCAATTCAGCAAAGTATGTTGGCCTTGTCAATCAAGTACTTAATTTGCTTCACAATGATCCTCGAGTTATTAAGATCTTGAACTCGGATCAGTACGTTTTGGCCACTGTGCCTGATCCAAGGTTTAAAACCTACATTGAGTCTTTACTTGTAAATGAGCGAGATGTGAACTTTTGCAAGGAGCTATTGCTTAGCAAAGTGGTCGCTGAACTGGGCCTCGGCTTGATGACGTGTCCTCCTTCACTTTCTCAAGCTGCTGCTGCTCGTAAAAAATTAAATTTCCCAAAGAAGCAGGGAAGACGCAGGGGGCAGACCAGAACAATTTAACATCTGGGCTGGTTTGAAGGATTTTTCCAAAAAATGTGTCACTTTGCCTATAACTCCATCCAATTCAAGTATAAACATGCAAAGGATGGTGGAGGATTACTTTCAAGAGGTAGTTGATATGGAAATGTCAGACAGTCCCTTTCCTTACTGGGAAGAAAAGCAGGCCATTTGGAAACCCATGTACAAACTTGCTTTGCAATACTTAAGCTGCCCACCCTCCAGTGTGTACTCTGAACGAGTGTTCAGCACAGCAGGGAACTTAGTCAGTGATCGCCGTAGAATGTTACTTCCCAAAAATGTGGAGAAAATTATGTTTATAAAAATGAACTACATCTTCCACGAGTAAGGCCTTCACTATCTAAGACATCCAAACACTGACTGTTCTCTAATGGCGGATGCAAGCGGCGATGAATTGATAGTCTGTGATGATGACATACACACTGATGAGGGCGAGGATGAAGCTAAAGATGATGATGATAACATCTTTTTAAAACTTTCTATGTAAGTGTAGGGTGCAATCTACCCCCAAAGAGGAAAGGGACTTGTGGCATTTCCATATCACGTACCGTCTTGAAAGGCAGCTGTTTGGGCAATTTCTCCTTAAGGGTAGGGTGTCATAGACAGAGTGACTCCAAACTGGCTTTGTCCATTTCTCTTAATATTGTACAGTCTATAACGGCTGATATTTTTTTGCATTTTCGACAAGTGGAGGGGGGCCTAGAGAGCCAGAAACCAAACTGGCTTTGTCCATTTCAATTAATATGGTACAGTCTATAACGGCTGAATTTTTTTGTATTTTCGACAAGTGGAGGGGGGCCTAGAGAGCCAGAAACCAAACTGGCTTTGTCCATTTCAATTAATATTGTACAGTCTATAACGGCTGAATTTTTTTGTATTTTCGACAAGTGGAGGGGGGCCTATAGAGCCAGAAACCAAACTGGCTTTGTCCATTTCAATTAATATTGTACAGTCTATAACGGCTGAATTTTTTGTTTTTTTCAACAAGTGGAGGGGGTCCTATAGAGACAGAAAGCAAACTGCCTTTTCCCATTTCTTTACATATTTAACTATAAGTGTAGGGTGTAATATACATCCAAAGACGAATGCTGCCTTGCCAATATGCATAGATGGAGGGGAAGACAATCTGTTTTGTGTGTAGAATAAATGAAGGCCTACCTACCAGGAAATAAACTTTTTTTGATAATTTATTAGCTTTACAATTAGATTACTTATCTATGAAACAGGTGGAGCAGTAATTTGGACGCCTCCTCAGTGCAGCGTCTCGGTGGCCGGGCGCACATGCGCACTAGAGGCAAGTAATCAGATTCAGCCTGTGTCTGAATTAGCAGGTATTAGTCTGCAAGTGGGGATTTCAGGGCTAAGCCCTGATTGGTCTTTCTAAGTATCTGGCAATTAGCCTGCAAGTGTGGGACAGGTTCTGATTGGCTCTTGGCTGTAGTTAAGGCAATGAGGTCTGCTGCCTCATTGCCGGTCTCTGTATCCAGTCTGCTGTACCTGCTCTCTGCCCTGTTCCTGTTTATTGGACTTGCTGTTGTTTACCCGTGTATGACCCTTGGCTTGGATTTGGACTTTGCTTGTGAATCTTGTGACCCTGACCTCTGGCTTGAATACCGACCTCCTTGTCTGCTTGTGACCCTTGACCTCAGCTTTTATACTGGTACTGTTGTCTGCTGCCGGCCCCTGACCTCTGCTTGGATTCCACTCCGCTTGCTTGGGTTCTCTTCAGCCGGTACACACTTCACGACCCTCTGTCAGTCTGCAGCCCAGTCTGTCCCCACCATCAGGCACTCCAGTGAACACCTGACTGGCAGAGTAGATTCCGGGTTGTGTTGTGCCGGCTGGAGGGGTTCCTAACATTATAACCGGCCTAACACGTTCCGGAGACGAAGTTGGTATGGAGGAAAACTAAACCAAATCGTCTCCTCTTCAAGCCCTGGCGGGTCATGTTGAGACCCTCTACCAGATGATTCGGGAACTGTCCCAGCGTTTGTCCTCCTCTGGCGAGGTTCCTCGGATTACACTGCCCATTTCTAATTCGGTTGATGAACCCAAGTTAAATTTGCCGGACTGGTTCTCCGGAAACAGAGTCCTGTTCCGGAATTTTAAAGAAAGTTGCAAGCTCTATTTTCGGCTGAAACCTCGGTCTTCTGGTTCAGAACAGCAGAGAGTTGGAATTGTCATCTCCCTCCTGCAGGGTGACCCCCAGTCCTGGGCTTTCACCCTACCACAGTCGAGTCCTATTATGCAATTATTGGACTCTTTCTTTAGCGCATTGGGCCTCCTCTACGATGACCCAGATCGAGTTACCTCCGCCGAGGCTCACATACGGGCCTTAAAGCAAGGTCAGCGTTCAGCAGAAGAATACTGCGCTGAATTCCGCAGATGGTCGCCTGACAGTGAGTGGAATGATTCAGCGTTACGCAGCCAGTTTCGCCTAGGACTGTCAGAGGAGATTAAGGATTCACTTGTGCAGTATCCTTCCCCCGCCTCATTGGAATGCCTTATGCAGCTTGCTATTAAAATTCACAGGAGAATCAAGGAGAGGAGGACTGAGAAAGAGTCATCTTCTTTTTCATCTGCAGTTATTCCAGCCTCCACGGCTGTTGAGAAGCCTACGCAGTCGGGGCGTTTCACCTCCCTCCTGAGGAAAGGGACAAGAGACGGTTACAAGGTCTATGTCTCTATTGTGGCAATAAAGGCCACTTCTCCTGCTCCTGTCCATACAAACCTGAAAAAGGAGCATGTCTCGAAAAGGTTAATTTAAGCTTCCAAATTGTTTCCCAAAAGAATGCTGTCCTTATTCCCGCACAAGTCGCTTTCGGTGCCAGTTCCGTGGCCCTGTCGGCCTTCATTGATAGTGGAGCTGCAGGCAAATTCCTCGATATCGGGTTTGCCCATTCTGCTGGGATTCCTATGTTAAAGCTTCCTTCTGCAATTACAATTTGTGGCCTAGATGGGAGTCCATTGCCTGGAGGAAAAATTGTTTTTGAGACCCCATCATAACAACTAAACATAGGAGCTCTCCATTCCGAGCCAAGAACCCTCTTCCTTATCGACTGTCCATCAGTCCCGCTGATCCTGGGCCATCCGTGGCTTTCCCATCATAATCCTTTCGTGGATTGGGCAAAAGGTAAAATTGTCCAGTGGAGCTCGTTTTGTACACAGTCCTGCTTGACTCTGCCTCTGCGTGTTATCCAGTCTATTCCGGAGCAACTTCCCTCACAATATCATGAGTACTGGGATGTGTTCTCCAAAAAGGCTGCTGACACTTTACTACCTCATCGAGACTTCGACTGTGCTATTGAGCTGATTCCTGGTTCCAAGTTACCTAAGGGGCGCTTGTATTCTCTCTCTGGTCCCGAGACCAAGGCCATGCAAGCTTATATTGAGGAAAATCTTGAAAAGGGATTTGTCAGGCCATCTAAATCTCCTGTAGGTGCCGGATGCTTCTTTGTGTCAAAGAAAGATGGTGGACTGCGGCCCTGCATTGACTACCGGGGCCTTAATTTAATTACCGTCAAGAACACCTATCCTCTCCCTCTCATCTCAGTGCTATTCGATCACTTAAGAGGTGCCACCGTCTTCACCAAAATCGATCTCCGTGGAGCATACAACCTCATCCGCATCCGAGAGGGAGATGAGTGGAAGACGGCATTCAATACACACTCCGGCCACTATGAGTATCTGTTCATGCCGTTTGGCCTCAGTAATGCACCTGCTGTATTTCAAGAACTGATTAATGAAGTTCTCCGTGAATTTCTTGACCACTTCGTGGTTGTCTATTTGGATGACATCCTGATATACTCTCAGTCGCTGTCCTTGCATCAGAGTCATGTTAAGCAGGTTCTCCAAAAACTTAGAGACCACCATCTCTTCGACAAGTTGGAGAAATGCGAATTTGAGGTACAGAAGGTGTCATTTCTGGGATACATCATCTCTCCGGCTGGCTTCTCCATGGACCCAACTAAAGTCCAAGCCATTCTCGACTGGGTACAACCCAACAACCTCAAGGCCGTGCAGAGGTTCTTGGGCTTCGCAAATTATTATAGAAGGTTCATCCGCAGTTTTTCTGATATAGTGGCTCCTATTATCGCCCTTACCCGGAAAGGGATGGATCCCACTAATTGGCCTCCTCAGGCGGTAGCCGCATTTGAAGCCCTAAAAAGAGCGTTTGTATCTGCTCAAGTCTTAAGACATCCCGATCCAGATGTTCCTTTTGTGTTAGAAGTGGATGCCTCCGATGCCGGGGCTGGCGCTATCCTTTCTCAGAAGGATCCTCACACTCACCGTTTGCATCCATGTGCATACTTCTCTCGTAAGTTCTCTACTGCTGAAGCGAATTAGACGTGGGCAACCGAGATCTATTAGCTATTAAGTGGGCCTTTGAGGAGTGGCGTCACTGGCTGGAAGGAGCGGTACATGTTGTCTCCGTGATTACGGACCACAAGAATCTACAGTACATCCAGTCGGCAAAACGGTTGAATCCCAGACAGGCCCGCTGGGCACTCTACTTTACCCGCTTCAATTTCGTAATTACGTACAGACCTGGTTCTAAAAATGTCCGGGCAGATGCTCTGTCTAGGAGCTTTATGTCGCATCACGTTCCTGTTTCTGATCCTCTACCTATCATTCCTCCCTCTGTAATCCATGCCGGACTAACTCAAGATTTAAGTATGATGCTCCATAGATTCCAGAAGATAGCTCCTGCTAATACTGCAGGAAATCGTCTGTTTGTTCCAGTCCACTTGAGAAAAGCGGTCCTTTCCGAGGCACATGACAACAAGACAGCCAGGCATCCTGGAATCCTTAAAACATTGGAAATTCTTTCTCGTGCCGTGTGGTGGCCCTCGTTATCTGCGGATGTCAGAGACTTTGTCCTCTCCTGTGAGACTTGTGCAAGGAGTAAGGTCCCCAGGAACTCTCCTTCAGGCCAGCTTGTTCCATTGAACATTCCCTCAAAAACTTGGACACACTTATCAATGGACTTCATCGTTGATCTCCCACCCTCTGCAGGACATAATACCATATGGGTGGTTGTAGATCGTTTTAGTAAAATGTCCCATTTCATACCGCTAACCAGACTTCCCAGCGCTAGATATCTGGCTGTTCTCTTTGTCCAACATATATTTCGACTCCATGGTCTTCCTATTGATATTGTCTCAGATCGTGGTTCTCAGTTTGTTGCGTAGTTCTGGAAGTCGTTCTGTACCCTTCTTGGAATCAAAATCAGTCTCTCATCTGCGTACCACCCTCAATCTAATGGCCAAACTGAGAGGGTTAACCAGTCCCTGGAGCAGTTTCTACGATTATACACCACTGAATTCCACGACAACTGGTCCTCTCTGTTACCCTGGGCAGAGTTTGCGTACAACAATTCCTGTCACTCATCCACTCATACTTCTCCATTCAACTGTAATTTTGGTTTCCACCCCAGGTCCAATTCTTTACATTCGCTCAGGTCCGCTGGTATTCCAGAGATACGTTCTACAGCTACAGATCTCAGAAGTATCTGGAAGAAAGTTCAGTGCTCTTTAAGACGAGCCTCATTTTTCTCTATAAAATTTTCGGATCGCCACCGTACCACCTGCTCATTCAAAGTGGGCCAGAAAGTGTGGCTTTCAACACGGAATATTAGGCTTAGACAGCCTTGTAAGAAGCTGGGGCCTAAATTCATTGGTCCGCTCATGATCATCAAGCAGATTAATCCGGTAGCTTTCAGATTAAAGATTCCTGGTTCACTGAGGATTCCCAACACTTTTCACTGTTCTCTATTTAAGCCGGTGCTATACCCGAACCAATCCCAGCCTCTAAATTTGCCTGTGAGAAATATGAATAAACCACCAAAATACATTATCCACAGGATTCTCGACTCTAAAAAAGTGCAGGGTCAGGTGCACTTCCTAGTGCAGTGGAAGAATCGCGGATTAGAGGAGCGGTCCTGGGTCCCGCAAAGACGACTGCACGCTTCAAAGCATTTGAAGGAATTTTTTTAAAAATTCCCTGGGAAACCTGGATGTTGGGGTCCCTCGACCCCTCCTCAAGGGGGGGTACTGTCACGAGCCGCGGTGGTACTCACAGCCGCCGCGGCTCGCTTCCTGTCTGCCCCAGCGTCCCGGCCATCACCATGACGACCGGGACGTCACTTCCCTCCAACTCCCGACCGTCGCCAAGGCAACGGCCGGACGCCTCCTCAGCGTTGCGTCTCGGCGGCCGGGCGCACATGCGCACTAGAGGCAAGTAATCAGATTCAGCCTGTGTCTGAATTAGCAGGTATTAGCCTGCAAGTGGGGATTTCAGGGCTAAGCCCTGATTGGTCTTTCTAAGTATCTGGCAATTAGCCTGCAAGTGTGGGACAGGTTCTGATTGGCTCTTGGCTATATTTAAGGCAATGAGGTCTGCTGCCTCATTGCCGGTTATAGTCTCTGTATCCAGTCTGCTGTACCTGCTCTCTGCCCTGTTCCTGTCTATTGGACTTGCTGTTGTTTACCCGTGTATGACCCTTGGCTTGGATTTGGACTTTGCTTGTGAATCTCGTGACCCTGACCTCTGGCTTGAATACGGACCTCCTTGTCTGCTCGTGACCCTTGACCTCAGCTTGTATACTGGTACTGTTGTCTGCTGCCGGCCCCTGACCTCTGCTTGGATTCCACTCCGCTTGCTTGGGTTCTCCCCAGCCGGTACACACTTCACGACCCTCTGTCAGTCTGCAACCCAGTCTGTCCCAACCATCAAGGGCTCCAGTGAACACCTGACTGGCAGAGTAGATTCCGGGTTGTGTTGTGCCGACTGGAGGGGTTCCTAACAGTCTGTCTGGGTATGAATACCTGTTGCTCTGACACAGCTGCAATGTCAGAGTGAGCTTTAAATACATATTTGAATATGCCGCCTCCCAGCCACGATAATGGGACCGCCCAAACCACGGAGTGCTGACCTCTACACAGAGGCAGAGGTAATCAGCAGCCCAGGAGTGTGGAGCAAGTAATATTTGGGACAGATGTAAAGGCTCATAGTATGAGTAGGTGTACAATAGAATCAATACATCAAGTAGGCAGTGGAGGACATAACAATTTCACGACCAAAGCCTGTAAGTATGGGTGGAGAGCTCAATGGTGGATTTAATAAAGAGTCATCCTGGCACTGAGGGTCAATGTACAAGGAGGCCACCCATTGCCCAAACGGGAAAGAAAACATTCAAATGGTGCTGTAGTGCACAGGAGAGCTCCTGAAAATTGAGCATGAGAAAATGTAAAAATTCTACTGAAACCTCTTGTAGCTTGAAAAGACAAGGAGGATCCGAAAGGCACAGGGGCCAGGAAAGGAGAATACAAATTGATGAGCACAGAGGGCTTGATTCATTAAGGAATCGAAGGTAAAAAAAAAGAAGTACATTTTCTCCTGGACAAACAATGTTACAATGCAAGGGCGCAAATTAGTTTATTATTTTGCACATAAGTTACATAATGACTGCTGTTTCATATAACACACAAATACATGATAGCTTTATTTTTACACTGAAATTTAAAGTTGATGTAGAACATGCCCTATCCAAACTATAAATCTGTCACCACATCTATAATTTACCTCCCACTCGAATGCAACATGGTTTTGCCAATGTGCAAAGTTACTCCTTTTTTTGCTTTACTTTCACCAATGAATCAGGCCCAGAGGATAGTCAGCTTTTACAGTGATACAAGTGGAGCCAACTAGCGGATATCTTCAAAGTCGAAAAACAGGGCTGTATGTCCAGTATAGTTAGTGGCACCATAGTCCAGGGAAACCTCCAAAAGTTAGGCGCAGGGCAGAGTAACTCTGCTGGAGAGTGGCACAGTCGAGTAAGTGGGGAAAAAAAGGCTACAATTAGCCCCTTCTAGCAGGCCCCAGATGTCATTGTCACAGAATTAATGAGCATAAGCGGTTACTATCCATAGGGATGAAATTATGGCAACTATGGACTCCTCACAGAAAAACAAATATAACAGTACCTGTAGTGAGCCAAATACACTCCTGAGGGAGGTGCTAGCCTGTGGCTCAGCAGAGGCCTTGGTTGTCCCCTATCTGTCCACAGAGGTGAGACGGAAGTCAGACAGGAATGCGAGTGGAGCTGTAGGCGTCTGGAGTCTGAGAAGGAGCTAGTTAAGCCAATATGGTAATGATGAGACACGTAGGCCACAGACTACAAATAGGGAATTGCGGCCACCATGCAGCACTCTGGACGGGAGATGCACAAGGCCAGTTGGGTTTTAGCGGTGGTTATATCGGTCACTCATCAGAGGAATGAGGTGAAGAGTTGGAGTGGAGGGCACCACTATGGAAGCGGGAACACAAGGGTGTTTTGTTCACGCCACTCCACGCACCAAGGGGATTCAGGCTTCGACAGGGCACTTGGCTCTCCTGTTTACCTATACTGTGGTCTCAGCTGCACCAGATCACCTCCCAGATGTAGAGGGCTTGCAGGTGGGGGAAGATGCTCCTGGAAACAACAGTTAAGAGGCAGTTTGAAAGATTCAGCAACAAAGCTCCAAGGAAAAGCATCCATCCATCTTGGCAGATAAGCCATGCCCCCAAATTAATTGTTTTAGATTAATATGTCTTTCAGTCAGTTTTACCATGCAACATGACAAAAAATTATGAGAAATTTAAATTGTGAACGACAAATTAAGATAATTTCAACAGGGATCTATAGCATTGGACTTTTTTCAAGAGACAAATTAGTTAAGATTCTGCCTACTACTCCATGCACACACCTAATAAAAAATTAAGCAAATTCAAAATACTCCTTGAACTATTCAAATGGCCACAGCTCTAGCCCCTCATACATTTGTACCATTGTGGGCCAAAACTTTAAGCAAATACATTCTTATACCATTAGATATAAATGGAGCTGATCTTGTCTCCCTCTTGCAGCAAACCCTGGGCTACTGCTCAATTGTCCATATTATAATCCACCACTGCCGATAGTTTCCTATCATGGTGCTCTACCTTCCATACAACCTTTCATACTTCACTTTGTGTGTGTGTTTGAGGTGGCAGTGCTTTTGTGAACCAGATGTATGCATACAAACAGCACTTATAATCACTTTTGGCATCAATGTTGTTTACTTCTAGCTATCTATGTCCTATGTGTATGATACAGTCTTTTGCAGGCCTGGCCAACCTGTGGCTCTCCAGGTGTTGTGAACCTACAAGCCCCAGTATGCTTTGCCATTAGATAGCCAGACAATAGCTGTTAATTTATTCTGGGACCTGTAGTTTTCCAACATCTGGTGATGCACAGGTCGGCCAGGCCTAGCCTACTGCCTCCAACTCAGAGGCATTCCTAACTGTCCATTTTTTTGCTTTGAATAGTCATTGACTCATAGTTGCATTGTCCCTGATCTCTAGAGACGCTTCTAGGGATTTGTGCAGGGAAATTACCATATTTTTCAGATTGACCATCTCTACAGTATAATTTATCTTATTGTACTGAATATAATACACAGTCTACACAAGATTCAATTTCCATTATCTATTTTTATTTCTGGGATTCATAAGTTAATATACGTGAACATTTAAACAATTATATGTGTTCAGTAAATATGTAATTATTGGGTGTACATACCTAACAACATACCAGGGAGAGAAAGGTTAAAAATTGATGACATTCTTGATACACACAGCCAAGTCTTTGAACCACCTGACTATGCCCACAGTTTAAATAGACCACATGCACAAGTTTGTAAGTCCCACCCTTTAGTTACCAAAAAACTGGACTACTGGGAGAAAGTGGATTATGTAGCACCATGTTCCACCTAGGCAACATAAGTGACAGGCTTAGATGTACTTTCTCAAAGGCAAGGTGTCCCTGGAAAATAATTAATTAAATTTTTATATATATATATACATATATATATATATATATATATATATATATATATATATATATAAAAAGGATATATTCAAATGTGTGCAACTATGCACGCAGACAGAGACAATTGCACAAATAGAACATAGGAACAAAACACCTGCATACAAATAAACGGGACCAACTTTAATTTTAAATCTTGCAAACATGATTATCCCTAGGTACCACTCAATTGACTGGGATGCGACGCAGTGATAACCTGACCAATGGAACTAACAGTAAGCATTTATTCATAAAATCACTTATATTGAGTTGCTCATAATCTTGAACACTTTAATACTACAGTATAGTGTTGTATACTTACCCAATAATTGTTAGGAACTCCAGCAGCCAATACCACAAAACCCGGAGTCTGCTCCGAAGGTCTAGTTTTCACTGTTGCCCCTAGTGGTGGGAACAGACTTGGCTGCAGACAAACGGAGGGTCGTGAGATGGGTACTGGCTGCCGAGAACACAGAAATGAGGAGTAATGGCAGACAGCGAATCCGGTAAACTAGCCAAGGTCAGGGGTCACTTGCAGAGAATAGTCGAAAAACACGCCAAAGGTCGGGGTCACAGGCACGGTAGCGAGATCCAAGTTACAGGCTGTAAGGTCAAGGGTCACTGGCAAACAGGCAGAGTCAAAGTCCAGGCAGGGGTCATGCACAAGAAGTCAATCCACAGATTGTCACCAACACGATACAGGAGCAGGCTAGCTGACAGGCAACTGAACGCTATAACCGGCAGGGAGGCTAAGCCCTCCCTGCCTTATATACAGACTTTGGCCAATCAGGGCTTAGCCTTGTAAAGCATCACAGGTTAGGCTTAATTGATTACTTTACTGACATTAATTAGCCCGCAGGCTATCCTAGCGCATGCGCCCGGCTGCCTCACTTGCCGGTGCGCACTGCTTGCTACACTCGGCGTCTGGCCGTTGCCTTGGCAACGGTCGGGCCCTAGTAACCGGAAGTGACGTCCCGGTCATCATGGAGATGGCCGGGACGTTCACTGAAGCAGGAAGTGAGTCGCGGCGGTGCCCGAGGCCGCCGCGGCTCCTGACAATAATAAATTAATTATTACTGAACTTTTTTGTGATTTATTAAAAGGCAAAAAAGCCCCATGGCAGGCCAAAGTGGTACTGTGGTGGCAAAAGTAAGGTCATGGCCAGCTGCACTACAAAGACAATTGAGGAGTTGAAAGTTTAGGGTAGGGACAGTCATCAGAATAAACAGGAATGATAAAATGCTTTTCTGATAATATGAACTGGAATTTTAACTGGTGTGTTGTAGTTTATAAATGTTGTGAAGTTGTAGATGGAAATGTGTGATACAATAAGAGGGACAAAAGCTCAATGGGCAATATATATGTTGTATATTATAGTGGGTGTGTGAGAATATAGAGGGCATAGAGTGGATAAGTTACACTTAAATTTGAATTTGATTGACAGGGGACAGAGACTGGAACGTTATATGTACCTCTGCAGATTTCACTTTGATCACAGTGTCTAGAAGGAAGACATAAAACATCATTCTGAGCAACATTAGCCATTCTGTAAAGAAATTGCAAAGTTCGAATATATGCCATAGTTGTACTTAATATTAACAACCAAATCTATGCATTAGAACTACAAGCGAACTTGTATAGTGAAGGGTGTTTTCATTGTTACAGTCAAACTAATGAACCTCTGTATTAAGGCGTGTCAGGACTTTTTAAAGTTAAATATCAACCAAGGGTGTATACTGTTGCTAGACATTCTATAATTGTAGTAATTACATACACATGACACCTGGGGGCAGCAGTGTTACAGAACATCCCTGCTGATAGCATTAACCAAGTCAATGCTTCATTATTGCAAGAAAATTCTCAATAGAATTGTGTAGGAAAGGCTTCGAGAACCACTCTCATCCATTCCGGAGGGCTGTAATTTTAATTTCATCATCATCATCATCATCTCTGTATTATCTTTTACTACCTTAGCAATGCATTACTTACATGTGCAATTTAGTTACATCAATGTTTTTTTACTATTAATTTTGAATGTAGCTTTTATTAGCCGTAAGTGAGATATATTATTGAAGCACACAACAGGACTGATAACTTAATTTCCATCCTTACTGGAAAGACGCCATGCATCTCCATGCGTGTCTCTAGAGCTCGAGAGTATGCTGTCCCCCTGTTGCCAGGATGTATATAAGTACCTCCAACTTATCTATTCCAAGTAGTAAAGTTTTTATTTCTTTTTCCAATCAGCAGCTAAAGTCATATAGGTAAACACTGCTGCGTCTCCGCTCCTTCTTGTAATGCAGTCATTATAAACTGGTTATTTTTAGCTGTTATTCTGGTAGCAGCAAATTAATACAGGCTGGAGATTTTTAACACATTTTCACCCACACACAGAGCTCTGCACTCCGGATGTTAACAGAATACTAAGATTAACCACTCTTCTGCTGGACAAGTCCTGCAATACACTGCAAAGGATTGTATATATAGAAGGTCAAGTGTGCATCCTAGAGATTAAAAGCAGATTACCCTATATGTAAATTAATGAACCCAATTTATTTTTGTTGACGATTGCCTTAAAGGTGTGTTTTAAAGGGTGACTTTTCATTTTAATGTTCAACTTGAAAAAACCTTGAATATAAATGCAAAATAGAATGGTATAATAAAACACAAAGGCCAAGCAGCTTTAACATGGGAGACTTCATAACATCCAGACTAGTAAAACAACAGCAGGGAAGAGTAAAAGAATACAGCTCTGTTTGCACAAAAATGTGCAAAACAATACTAAAAAAAATTGCTAATAATAATAATAATGTTATTGATCACAACAAATTATGCAAAATATGGACACTATCAGTGATATACACTGGATATCAGGGTCTATAGATTTAGTCTATATTAGAATACAATACATGGCAGCATATGCTACGGTTTCCAGGGTCACTTTGGGCAGATGAATAATGATGGCGCACTTTAAGGAACACCTCCCATTGCGGAAAAAAAAAAAAAATATGGTTGTACTGTGCACATGCATCTGCGTCCTCTTTTGTGATCCGCATATTTTTAACTAGTTCAGTTAGTACAAGGATAGATTAGAGAGTCAATATGGTGCCTAATGTGGAGCAGCAGTTTTGTTCCTTCTAATGGTAGAAACTTGACAGGGAGTCTGCAGGCACATTGTAGTAATGCACCTGATTCTGCAGCCAATCACAAAATGAGAATGAGAGGGTGCGAGGGACAAGATATTCCAATAAACACCAAGGGATGGAGAGCGAACCTATTGGGAGACAATTCCATTGTAAAGCTGCTAACAGAAAGGTTTTGATGATTTTGCAAATCCTCTGAGGTGTATGTCATCATGCACTGGCTATTTCTTTTAATGTCTTTTGACCTGACTAGTGGTATTTAATACCAGAAGGCGCACAATTGGGACAAATGAAATAAATATAAGCCCTGATGCTCCTGTATTCTAATGATACTAGCTAACAGTAATTTATGAGATTTAGGAACAGGCGTAAGTAAAAGGGTGGTCAAAAAGTGGTCAAAGGATAAAGCCCCTGGCCGCGAAAATCCCTTTATCTCCAGACATTAAGGGCGTCTCAGTGAGCTGATATGTATACAAAATATCCCTGTTTTTGCTGATAATGACTTGCTCACCTTGGCCCTGAGTCATTAAAGAGCGTATCTGTCAATTTTGTGCCTATCATCTGCACATTCATTCTGCGTATGCCCAGAACCAGACTATACACCAAGGAACACAGCCATGTCCAAGTCATCTTGTAGCGCAAAGGCCACTTACTACACCATACGATTTCAGGGAGGGAAAGAGAAGGGGAATGGGCATATGCTAGTTAAGGCTGAGTTGCTTGCTAAAGCATGTTTTTGCAATCAGGAGCAACTGTAGAAATGTATGTTATGTACAGTACACAATATGAACAGCCTAACAATTGTTTTTCATGAAAACAAATGTAATTTTTTTTTATTTATTTTTTTAAATGTACATGTTTTCTCAGTAATACCTATATTATTAACAGGTAACATTAACTAAATATTGTTTTTGTGGGTTGGGTACGATATATCTATACTGAGAATTCTGACACGCAGAATTCCTGCAAAATAAATTCAAAAGGGTGAAAAAACGAAAGAAAATGAAACAGACTTACCTTAAATCCAATGCTGGAGATGACCGATGGAAACAGCATGGTGACAGTAAGCCATTCCGATGAACTGTGCGGCACTGCAATTGTACATCATCGCAACGTCTGTCAATCTAAATTTAAAGCGGCAATGTGGGAACCCCTAATGTTAACTATTTAAACATTTAATCCCACATTGTCGCTTTAAATTTAGATTGACAGACGTCGCGATGATGTAAAATTGGCTTACTGTCACCATGCTGTTTCCATCGGTCATCCCCAGCGTCGGATTCAAGGTAAGTCTGTTTCATTTTCTTTCATTTTTTCACTCTTTAATTTTTTTTTTGCAGGAATTCTGCATGTTGGAATGGTGGTAATCGTAAAAATAATTGCCACCATTTTTTTTCCTCTGTATTTATTTGTGAGTGTACATTCTATACAAGTTAACCCGTGCATGATACTCATGCATTCTAGTCAAATCAAGCTACTTAAGGTGTTATAAAGGTTCTTGTCATGCATTTGGGCCTAGCCCATGCCTCCTCAGGGGAAGAGCGTTACTTCCCGATGCAAGCGCCCTTTTTTAACGTGGTTTTGTCCACATGTCACCACCTCATCATTTTTCTCCATCACCTCATCCTTCATCTTCATCGCCACATCCTTCATCAAGCTACTTAAGGTGTTAAAAACTCCCCACTGTCACCCCCGGCAACCACCAACCACTCCCAACTGTCACTTCTCCTTCAAGAAATATATAGGTCAGTGTATAACTCTGCCCAGCAGGTGGCGCTGCAGCTAGTTTTTTTTTTCCACACACGCCACTAGGCATTTATATAGTAGATAGGTATTGTACATATCCTGCAGTGTCTTGTCTAGTAGAGCAGAGTAAACTTACACTCATTGTCATCACCACATTTACCTTCATATCCGTTCCTTGATAACTTGGGCATATGGATACTGGACGTACGGGCATTCTAAAATGCATGCTGCGCTCAGTATGCGGGCCTTAATGACTCAGGCCCCTTGATGTTCCTGCATATATCATTCCCAACCTTTTCCAGGTCTTATCCTCTTATGGTTGTCTAACGGGATAAGAGGTCAACTTTTTTTTTTTTTAAAAAAAAGGCTCTCCCACTCAATTTTTCTCTTGCCACTCTTGATCTCCTTAGAGCCAATTACAATGTTACTTGGAAACATGTTAAAATTAAATATTTGCAGGTTTTCATTACTAACTCCAAGGATTTGCTTTACAGGGAGAACTTTCCCCACGTTATACATACAATCAATTGTTCAGAAGATGATCGTTGTTTAAATCTTGGTTTGGAAAAATTGTGGCTCTCAAAATTAACTTGTTGCCTTGACTTCGTTTTCTCTTTCAGACTCACATAAGTCCCCAAATGCATTTTGTCCTTATTGCATTAATGGTTCATACAATTTGTCTGGAGAAATAAGCCATCGAGAACTAACTTTTCAAACCTGAAGTGAGCCACCACAAACGGCGACAGAGGTTTCCCAGATATACACCTGCATTACTTTGCCTCTCACTTAAGCTATATTGAAGAGGGGGCACAGAGTGTGAGATGGCGAAGAGGGGGACACGATGTGTCAGATGGTGAAGGGGATACAGAGTGATATGGTGAAGGGGCGAAGTAATATGATGATGGGGCACAATGTGATGGTGAAGGGCCTAAATATATCTTACATCATTTTGACCAAACTACTAAAAACGGGACTACCTATTAATTATTTTGGCTTAGGGGTGCCTTGGAAACCTTATCGTGACCCTAAAGGTGCCTCGAACTGAGAACGTTTGGGAATCACTGCCCTAAAACATTAATTGCCAGACCTTTGACTTAGCTGGAGATCTGTTGTAATAGGGATCCCTATTCAAAGAACATGATCTCCTACTTGTACAATCTTCTAGTAAATGCCAAACAATATCCTACCCCTAATTTATTGGGAAATCTACTTGGGCAGACCCCAAGACGAGGAATTTTGGAAAACGAATGGAAGGAATATCAATATCGGTCTTCACCCTTATTAAGGAAAATACGTATACAATTTATTACAGATGATACTTTGTACCCACTCAGTTCCGGGGGATATTTGACTCAGCTTACCCTTACTGTTGGAGAAGTTGTGGTGAATTCGGCTCTTTCCTCAATATTTGGTGGGCATGTCCTAAAATTGCTGGATTCTGACATGATATAGCCACCCATATATCTAATGTTACCTCCACAACCATTTCTAAAAATCCAGAGTCTTTCCTCTTGGGGCTGTCAATTAATGGTTTAGATGCTTCCTCTGACAAATTGACTACCCAAATTATTAACACAGCCAGGTGCTTGGTAGCTTGCCACTGAAAGAAACCGGATCCTCCCCTCTATGCAACAGCTGTATAACCAAATTTTGTATCTCACAAGTATGTAAAAAATATCAGCTTACCTGAAAAACAAAACTCATAAAGTTACCCAAATATGGAATATCTGGTACTATTATAACACCTTGTCCTATCGCACCCCCTCCACAGGTGGACTCTCAGGGCCTGAGTCATTAAGGGGAAGCAAAGCAGAAAAAAAAGGAGTACGTTTGATCCTGGAATAACCATGCTACAATGCAAGGGGTGCAGATTAGTTTATTATTTTGCAGATAAGTTAAATACTGTCTGTTTATTTATGTAGCGCACAAATACTTGATAGCTTTATTTTTACACTGAAGTTTAAAGTTGACTTAAGACACGCGCTTAAATCTGTCCCCACATTTTAAATTTACCTCCCCCCAAAGCAACATGGTTTTGCCCAGGTGCAAAGTTACTTCTTTTTTTATGCTTTGTTCTCCTTAATGACTCAGACCCTCAGACCTTACTTGGTATTTACAGCTGAGTATACCGCTCCTGTGGTTCTTTTTCTGACATTTGTATTCTGGTGGACTTGTCAGGCCCCTGGGGGTCAACTTCATCCCATCCAGTCCCCTTCCATCTTTTTCCACCCCCTCCCTCTTATTATTGTGTTTTGGTATGCACCTTCACAACAAGCAGGCCTCCCTGTTTATGGTTATTTTTATTCCAAATTGGCAAATTTACTTTGATGTTTCTCATGAACTATGGTTTTGTGTGGTATATACAATCGTATGATGGATATCAATCTTGCAAATGATCATGGAAACTATGTGCATGCATCTGCCATACATCTGGGTATGTGTCTGCTGGAGACATTGGCCTCATATTGCCCAGCACTTCTGAATTCTTTTCATTTATAAATAACCCCCAGGGAGTATCACAAACCCAACATGTAATAACATGATGTTAAAATAATTGTATTGTATTTTAAATGCTCGCCTTCAAAAAAAAAAAATAGGGTGGTGTCAGATGGGTGTTTTAGAATGGTGCAGCTTTCAAAAGTAATGTTACAATCAGTCAGTATAGTATGAAAATGAATGGTGTGTGCTGTTTGCTATGGTGTGACAGTGAAGGAGTGTTCCACCAACTTTTATGGTACGCTGGCTGACGGTATCATCACTTTAAATGCTGCTTCATTAGGAAATCGCAGCACTGTAAAGTGCTTGTCTGAAACTGCTCTTAGTTTAGTTTATACAAGAAAAGCAGCACTTTGTTGGTCCAACACACTAAAATGACACAGATGACCCACTACACCATTTACAGTAGAACTTAAATCTTGAGAAAATTTAAATTGCTGCATATCAAATGAATAGGGATCCAATAGTTTAGAACATGTATTCATCTCTTGGATTATTGCATACCTACAACATGACATATGAGGACACTGTCTGTCCCTCTGTCACAATCCATCAATAATCACTCATTCAATGATAGAAACAACACCAAGCAATGGAGATAATATGGCCACAACCATATATTTAAATTCTTGTATTTAAATCTTAATCAAAAGGTTATACAGAGAACCATTTGCCTTCAAAGGGCCATATATACCGTGGCAGATCATTATCATCATCATCATTTATTTATATAGCGCCAGCAAATTCCGTAGCGCTTTACAATTGGGAACAAACATTGATAAAACAATACTAGGTAATACATACAGACAGAGAGGTAAGAGAACCCTGCTCGCAAGCTTACAATAATCCAAAAACCAAGGATCACAGCTGCAGTGCCTAGTCAACTGGCCACCCAATGCTCCGTCCTGGTGACAATCCAAACTCGGCATATAATAACCAAAATATCGTGGGCTCAGAACTCCTCCAGGACCACCTCCGGTCATTGGACAGGGTACCCATAAAATAACCATACAGCCCCACTTTCTTCAGGCACAAACAATAAGCTCCCCATCCTTATTCTTTCTCACCTCATTTTTTTTAAATTATAATTTATTTTCATTAGTATATGATCTCATTTCTCACTTTTTTATATAATGCTCATTTTATTAATATATTTTTTTCTTTTGAAAGCATTTATAAATCATCACTTCACATTTAAAATATAATGTAAACAGATAAAACTACATCATGCGTCTACTCCTTTATAACCTGATTTGGGTGAAGCTGCCTCCATGAGTTCTTCATCTACTGTATTACTGCGCATTCATAGACTGGAAGTTTGGGGTTCGCGCTACTGTATGTGAAGGAGACAAGACGCATGCATTAGTAGCTGTGTACTTGTATATCTTATAAGTAGAGCCCGCCCCAACTTTGCCTATCCGAGTACCGAGACGAGCAGGCTCGGTACTCTCCCGCTCGCTCGGCTTCCAAATCGAGGCCGAATGTCATCGTGACGTCGTCGGATCTCGGGGCTCGGTTCTCGCAATATTTGAAAATTATAAATACACGCCTCCACAGCAATCCATCGCCATTTGACAGAGGGAGAGAGCAGGGTGTAGTCACAGGCTGATTAGAGCAGGGACAGAGAATACAATTCTGATAACAATTCTGATAACAATTCTGATTACAATTCTGATTACAATTGATAGAGAAGAAAGGAGGATAGAGGAGTCTTTTTTTCAATATTTGGCACTACAAGTGCCTTGGGGTGTCCCCCATTCTTTTGCATTAATATTTCTGGCTGTCAAAAGTCCTGTTTGTCAGCAATCTGAAAAATAATTTTTAGCACTCCCAAGTGCTTTTGGGGGTGTCCCCCATTCTTTTGCATTAATATTTCTTGCTGTCAAAAGTCCTGTTTGTCAGCATTCTAAAAAAATATTTAGCACTCCCAAGTGTTTTTGGGGTGTCCTCCATTCTTTTGCATTAATTTTTGTGGCTGTCAAAAGTCATATTTGTCAGCAGTATCTAAAACATTTTGTAGCACTACAAGTGCTTTGGCTCATAATGGATTCAAAGCAGTCCACATATGAGCAGAATCAGCAACCAGGTTCTGTCACCAGTCCTGATAGTAGTGTTCCCAGTACGTCATCTGGGAAAGGTGATGTCAAACTACACAGTCTTTTGAAATCAGGCAAAAAAACACACACCCCCAAAAAATTTACCATGTTGAAGCGCAAAAGAAGTGTAACTGAGGAAAAGTTAACTGCCGATAAAAAAAAAAATTGCCAACATGCCATTCTACAGACGCAGTGGCAAAGAAAGAATGAGGCCTTCGCCTATCTATTAGTGGCAGATCAAAAAATGTTACTGAGCCTTTTTCTTGTACGGACATTCGTGACAAAGCAAAACCAAGTAATTTGGAGTCTAAAAGTGGTGCACAAGTACTGTTACACGTGAAAGCCGAGCTGCAAGAAAACAGTAAGGCATTAGAGGATAATGTATGCTCTGAATGAGAAATGACACCAATCCCTGGGGAGAGTCCATCCACCAGTGGTATGTCTAATCGTGAGCATTCTGTTAGTGACAGCGTACCCATAAAGAAGGTTCCTTTCAGCAGTTCTACTGATATGTGCCTTAACAGCCAGAGTGCAGCCGGTGATACACCAATTGAGGATGCCACTTTTGAATTAGAAGAGGATGAGGGGGAGATTTGTGTAGGTGACGAGGGCACTAATGATGATACCAAATTGCCTTTCTCAATTTCTATTTATATTCTAGACTCTATAACGGCTGAATAGTTTACTATTTTACTCCTAGTGGAGAGGGGGTCTGATGCAGACAGATACCAAACTATCTTGGTCCATTTATTTTTACTTTCTAATTCCACAGTCTATGCAGGCTGCTTTTTTTCTATTCAACTACAAGTGGAGGGCGGGGGGGGGGGGGGGCATAGATAGTCACCAAACTACCGTGTGCCATTTAAATTTACTTTATAATTCCACACATCTATGCAGGCTGCTTTTTTTTCTATTCAACTACAAGTGGAGGGTGGCATAGATAGCCACCAAACTACCGTGGGCCATTTATTTTTACTTTCTAATTCCACAGTCTATGCAGGCTGCTTTTTTTCTATTTAACTACAAGTGGAGGGTGTAATATACACCCAAAGACGATAGCTGCATTGCCAATAGGCAAAGGTGAAGAGGAAGACAACCAGGTTTGTGTGCAGAATTAAGGACAGCTTACCAGGGATTAAATTGTTTTCTTCCTAATTTATTAGCTTTAGAATTACCTTACTTATCAAAGAAACAGGTGGAGCACTAAATTAGGTTATTTTATGCCCAATTTTTAAACAAAATTGCAAAACAAAACCAAACAAAACCAAAACCAAAACACGCAAGGGTGGTTTGGCAAAACCAAAACCAAAACCAAAACACGACAGTAATCCAGATCCAAAACCAAAACCAAAACACGGGGGTCAGTGAGCATCTCTACTTATAAGTGACTTGAGGTAGTATTATTAAAATGGAGCCTACCCATAACATTACTGCACGGAGGTGCAGATTTCAACAAGATTACAACCTGCAAATATGTATAAGGATACTGCTCAATATACATAACCTGCATAAGAGACTCTTACACCATCCTCTGCTGAACAGCCATTAACTATGTTAGTACCTGCATTGCTATTGCTGTTACAAGTTGTTCAATAAAGCAACACTTTAGCTAAGTTTAAACGTGTATGGCTTAACATCCATATAACACTGCTGACACCTTTTACAGACATCCAAAAGGTTCTGCCAATAGATTAAGATCCCAGCACCATGAGTTGGAAAAAATGCTTAAACAAAAGAACAGTAGCATAGATACGCAGAAATAAAAGGAAGCCGATTTTTCAGAAAAGTCCTTTATTTGGTACAGAAGGGAGAAATGCCCAGCACAGGGGCCAGTGTGAGCAAAATTGAAAGGCTCAGAGAATTATGTGGGAAAAGTTGTGGAAAGTCATGATTGATCCAGAAGTGAGTCCAAACACTGATGAAGTGGATAGGACCATGGAGTCCATAGGCTTAGCTATAGAACAGCATGTGTATTCCATCATTAACAGAAAAGTGTCAGTACGAGATATGCGATGATGAGAAGACTATACTTGAGGTGTACATTGTACGGAACAAAGTTAAGTACCTGTGAGAGGATGAATGAGTATATAGACAAAATGCTGCCAATAGCCCAGCAATTGGCATCTGTGGAGCCAGGGCCTGATCAACCACTAGGCTGACCAGGCTGCAGCCTGGGGCGCTGGGTCCCGGGGGGCGCTGCACTGTGGGTATTTTTTTTTTTTTTTAAATTTTTAAATTTTTTTTAAATTTTTTAATTTTTTTTCTTCATTCATTTCTTTTTTCGGGGTGGGGGAGGGGGGGGGTCGCCGCTGGGGATCGCCGCGGGGGGGTGGAGGGCTCGACGATCAAAAGCATTGGTGGTCAGTGGTTAGCAACACACAGCCAATCGCCAGGCTGCCTGTTGCTGTGCAGCAGACAGGAAGCAGGACGTCTTCACTTCCTATCTGCTGATCTGAGGAGAGGAGCGACGCTGGCACAACTACAGGTAAGTGAAGGGGGGAACTGCCCTGCATATCTATAGGGAGGGGGGGAACTGCCCTGCATATCTATAGGGAGGGGGGGGAACTGCCCTGCATATTTATAGGGAGGGGGGGAACTGCCCTGCATATTTATAGGGAGGGGGGGAACTGCCCTGCATATCTATAGGGAGGGGGGGGAACTGCCCTGCATATCTATCGGGAGGGGGGGGAACTGCCCTGCATATCTATAGGGAGGGGGAGAACTGCCCTGCATATCTATAGGGAGGGGGAACTGCCCTGCATATCTATAGTAAGGGGGGGGGGAACTACCCTGCATATCTATAGAGAGGGGGGGAACTACCCTGCATATCTATAGGGAGGGGGGGGGGACTACCCTGCATATCTATAGGGAGGGAGAGGGGGGACTGTCATGCATATGTATAGGGAGGGAGAGGGGGACTGTCATACAAATCTATAGGGTGGGAGGGGGGGCTGCCATGAAAATCTATAGGGAGGTAGAGCAGTTGATATGTATGAAGGAGGGCAGAGGAGGGGGGCTGATATATGTGACTGGGGGAGTTTTGATGTGACGGGGGGGATAGCTAGCTAGCAGAGTGGAGGTAAGGAAAATAGCTGCAAGGGGGATGGATGCAGGGTGGGAGGTAAAGAAAATGGCTGCAGCAGGGGTTAAGGAAAATGGCTGTGCGGGGGGGGGGGTTGTGGTTAAGGAAAATGGCTGCAGGGGGTATTTAAAAAATAGAGCAGCTTTGGGGGGCAGAATCTCATGATTGTGTGGTGGTCACATGGGTGGTCTCAGCAATCACTAGAATACTAAATATTAGTGAGATGGGGCTGGTAGAGGTGTATATTTGATTGACAACAAATATTCAGATATTGCTTATATATGCCTGTCCAATGGGGTACTTTTAGCTGGCTATAATGGAGTATTTTGTTTTAACTAAAGGGCCTAATCATTCAGGGTTTGCATTATAATACATTTTTGCATTTTCAAAAAAGGACGCCAACTTTCCAGAAGCCAGCGAGAGGATAACAAAGTTGCAAGAGAGAAGAGCAAGGACAGGTAAGAGACAATGGCACAATCTGTCTAAATTTGAATGATGGAGAATACACCTGAACATTCATATTTAGGAGTGTTCCTATACACCTATATATTCGGAGGAGGGGGGGGGGCGCTGCGGCCGTATTAGCCTAGGGCAGCCAGAACCCTTAATCAGGCCCTGTGTGGAGCACAGGTGGACGTTGAGGAAATTACGATGGCAATGCTGCAGAATCCAACACCAGAGTTCGATTTGTTGGTGGTAGTTTTGGAGTCCAATGATATCAAGCTGACGACAGAAATTTGAGGGACAAACTGCTGCAATTTAACAACAAATTCCCCTCAAGACAAATGCTGAGAGTTCTGCTCTACTCACTAAAGGTACCAAGTCCACAAAGCCCAAGTATAAATGCTTTGTATGTCACACAATCGGACACAAGGCATCTAAATGCGCACTGAGAGATTCAAGTGGTGCGCAGAAGAAGCGTGACAAACCAAACGAGTCGGTATTCAATGTTGCAGACAGTGACGAGAAGGACTGCTGGTATATGGACTCAGGGGCCACTAGACACCTCAGCTGCAATCAAGGGTGGTTCACTTCGCTGAGACCCTGTAAAACCATATTTATCAAAGGAATTTAAGACAATGGGATATATTTAAAAAACTGTGGTTTTGAAAAAGTGGAAATGTTTTAATTCTAGTTATCATTTATTTAGTACATTCTACAAAATGACAGCTAGAATCTGATTGGTTGTTATAAGCAACATCTCCACTTTTTCAAACATGCAGTTTAGTAAATATACCCCGAAGTCCTTACTGCCACAAAAGTCCGGACAATCACAGTGTACATAAGCACAAAAGGTGAGATTGTCATCACAGACATTCATTCTGTTTATACTAGATGTCAGGCCGGAGGCCTTCTGGAGAGTACAATGGAGCAGAACACTAACCGGAATTAGCACTACTGAACTGGTAGGTGCGGAGTCTAACGTACCCCTGGTATTCGCCAGGGACCCCCGCAAGGAGGTTTGGACTTCGCTGCACAGGGTACGCAGGTCGCGGTCCTACTAGCCAGTTGCCGGTGTAGTGTAGAAGAGTCAGACGGTCCGGGTCACACCAAACAGGATAATACGGTACCAAGGGAAATCCAAAGAGTAGTCGCCAAGCCGAGGTCACAGTACAATATAGGTCACATAGATATCAGAATAGTCGCCAAGCCGGGTCACAACGGGGAGCAGGAACAGATGAAACTCACAGAAGCACTAAGGCACAAAACCAGGAACACAGACTAATAACCTGTTACTCTGGCACCCTAATGGCGCCAGAGGCAGGTTTAAATAATGGGGGAATGCCGCTTATAGGAGAACCCAGGAGGCGGTGCTGATCGGCAGCAATGGGACGGAGACAGGGCGCATGCGTCCGACACAACACTAGGAAGCCGGAAGCCGCCGCGGAGGATCAGACGTCCGTTCCCCGGCTGACAGGGAATCAGCGGGGATGGCGTCTGACACTAGATTTGGGAACCAACCTTTTTACTATAAGCATTCTTGAAAGAAAAGGCTACAAAGTCCATTTCGCAGAGGGCAAATGTGTGGTGCAAAACCAAAAAGGTAATCTAATTGTCACAGCAACCCGCTGCAACCAACTGCATGTCCTAGACACCAAACAGTGTTGTGCGATGGCTGCTTCTGATACAAATCAATCCATGGAGCTTTGGCAAACGCGGCTTGGTCATTTGTGATATGACAACATCCAAAAACGCATTGATGGAGTGGTGACAGGGATTACTCTGAGCATCTCCGAGAGCCTGGCATGTGACAGGATAAGTAAACTCGTCCCTTTCCAAAGTCACAACTTGGGCTGAAGTACCGCTAGCTCTAGTACATACAATTGTGTGTAGTCCAGTGGAGGTTGAATCGATTAGTGACTACAAATATTATATGACACTCATTGACGACATCACAAGGGTCTTTGTGATGTTACTAAATCTTTTTTAGTGCGCAAGGCTTAAAGGTTTGGGCTAGGATTTCTACAGTTCAGGATGACAGAAAGAGACATATTGACAAAGGATTGTTGGGTCATTTATTGGCTGTTCTTTTGGATATAGCTAGTGATAGCTTTAAGGTTACAATTTATCGGCTTAGCTTTCTCTATGGCTTTCTTTGATGCTTTTTTGGATCAGTGAATTTGTAGCTTCTAGTAAGTTATCAGCTTGTTCTAGTTAGCTGTATAAAAATGTGCTTTGTAGGGAGGATGTCATAGTTTCCAAGATATACTTGGATAGACTTGGATCCGCTGGGTAAATGACGTTTTATTACTTTGTATAGCATAGGCAAACTGATGGGGGGTTTCGCAGTGCCTGGAAACCCTCCTCCAAACCTGGGACACTGTATAATTGAGGTGGCTAGACCCTGCCCCCACTTCATACGGCTCTGCTCCTATCAGTAGTGCATGCAGCATTGCCCATGTATATTATGGTGATAGGAAGAAATGGACAGCAGCCAAGCACTGTCTAAAATTATAGCTACGCCCCCATGCATGCTTGTCACGCCCACTGGTGGCGTGGTGTGGAAACCCCCCTCTATAAATCCTGCGTTTGCCCCTGCATAGAATTTCGTAATCCACTTTATGCCTGGTGAGGTTGGCTTCACTGTATCAGAGTATGCAGTCGGAACATGTCAGTATTTGGCTTAAGCATCGCGATAGCTCTCCATTAGCAAAATTTCAATTAAATGCGATATTCAAAGAGTGTTTAGTTAGCCTTGGTTTGATCGTTGCAGATTACGGGTCTCATTTGTTAAGAATTGGCGTGGCTACTGTTGCAGCTTCTGAGGGCAGTTTGGCACAGAGCATTATGGCTTTAGGTAGGTGGAGGTCAGGCTGTTTTAAAAAATACATCAGGCCAGTCGCAGCGCTTTAGTTAGTTAGTATGTTCCTAGCGAGGTTTACCCATGACGCGCGTTGTTTGTCTTGTTCAAAAGAGGCATGGAGGAATTTACCATTATTTTTTCCTCTAATAGGGGGCCTGATTGGCAAGTGGCCTCCTGAGTTTTTCAGTTTTACCTCCATATGAGTCAACCGATACTCGTGCAGCAAGTGCTCTTGATGTGTTTCTTATTTGTTAATGTTATATGGACCCTTTGATATGTGCTTCATGTCTTTTTCACCTCTATGTTTTTCGGGACACAGCAGGAAGTCAAGTTCAATTGGCATGTGGCTATTCATTTATTTTTTGAACCAGTAAAAGTGGTTCAGATCGTAACTTGAGCATTTTCCCTTAAGTTAGATCTTTTCGTTGACTGGGTTTTAGGGGGCTTCGCTAGTGCTCATTGTTAGATAATATTTTTGAGTCTAAGTTTGAGGCTCCCAGGAACTTTGATTATTCAATTGGGTGGGAAAAATATGAGTAAACTTACAGGCCTGGATCTCATTGCCAAAATTAAATCAGATGTTGAAATCATCAAATCCAGATGGTCCTCTGTAAAGTTAATTTGATCGGATCTTATTCCCAGAATAAAATGGAGAGAGGTTGTTAACCTGACCCTCATTGACAATTCCTGTTCTAAAGTGAATAGAGCAGTTTATAAGTTATTTGTGTGTGTAGTAGTGCGGTGATTAGTTACCCAGACATTAAGGCCAAATTCACTAATGTCACGGGCACTAGGAGTCTTTGCCCAGGATATCACCAGATGTAGTCTTACCAGAGTAGTGTATACACACAGTGGTCCTCTGATAGTAGGGTGACTAGCGGAATAGAAGAATCAGCAGATGGTAAGAGGATGCTAAAGGAAAGTCTATGACTAGCAGCAACGGGTTATGGATTAGACAATATGAACACGAGGATCTTGATGGACGTGAAGACGTGAGGAAAGTCAGTGGTCTGCGTACAGCAAGTTGTACCACTGCTATAGTGAGAGGAGTTGTCCAGGAATAGATAGGAAGTAGTGAAGTCAGTGGTCTGCGTACAGAAAGTTGTACCACTGCTTGTAGTAATGGGACTGGTTCCAGGTGCAAGTAGGTAACGGGGAAGTCAGTGGTCTGCGTACAGCAAGTTGCACCACTGCTTATAGTGAGGAAACTTGTAACTGGTGCCAATAGGAAACTGGGAGTCAGTGGTCTGCGTTCAGCAAGTTGTACCACTGCTATAGGTGAGGATAGGCACTAGTGTAGATGAGTGGAACATAGAAGGTAACATGGAGAGCACAAGGAACTTGATCCCAAATGGTATATACAATACAATAGCAAATGACAAGCGCTGATTGAGAGATACAAAGTCCCTACTGAGATCCAGGTCAAAAGAGATAAAGTCAATAGCATCTTTATCTTCTTAAGATAGAGGACTCCGTAGATGAGCAGGACACAGTCCAAGCGGATATGCAATAAACTAGTGAAGTCAATAGGAGGTAAGCATACCGCGATTCAGTTGAGCAGGCTGTCACGAGAGAAACACAGAGATAGCTGAGCGACTGAACGCCGACACGAGTAGAGACCACAGGAGAGTGGTAGCGGTAATCCGTTTCTGTGTAGCACACAGGCAGAGAACTTGACACGAGTGGAGCAATGATGATTCTTGCAGAAATCAGCAGGAACTGAAGACACGATGAAACACAGGAGAGTTGAAGCGGTCCGGAAACCGGCAATGCAATAGTCAGGAATCAGCTGGGACTGAAGACACGATGAAACACAGGAGAGTTGAAGCGGTCTGGAAACCGGCAATGCAATAGTCAGGAATCAGCTGGAACTGAAGACACGATGAAGCACAGGAGAGTTTAAGCGGTCTGTAAACCGGCAATGCAATAGTCAGGAATCAGCTGGAACTGAAGACACGATGAAACACAGGAGAGTTGAAGCGGTCTGGAAACCGGCAATGCAATAGTCAGGAATCAGCTGGAACTGAAGACACGAGGGGAAACACAGGAACACCTTCAGAGACTCACAGGGAATGAGACTCCAAGATCAGGCAACGAGGTAATGACCACAGGTGCTTTAAATAAGGAGTGTTGCCTGATCAGCCAATTAACTAAAATCAACAGGTCTGAAGGGTTCATAGAGGCTGCGCATGCGCAGACCATCAGGATGGCGGACGGCCACGGTTCCTAATAACAGAAGAAGAGGCACCCACGGTCCGGTGAGTGACAACTAAATTTTATTGGGCAGATGGGGTACATTTGTCTAATGTCAGTGTTGCATATTTTGTTGAGCAAATGTATCGCTTTCTTGTTGGGCACTGATAGGTCACTTTGGTGGCAGGCTTAGGTTCCTGGGGTGGGGGAACCTAGCTGTGCTGTAAAGCAGTCCAATGAGTAGCCATAATGAAATATTATGGTGGTTGGGCATTCTCCCCTAACAGCGATGTTCAATATCTTTACTACTCTCGGGGTAATTGGGGGCACCTCCTGGTTGGGCGGCCCTCAGCTAATGAGCCAAATGGGGTAGAGTTGGGCTCCACTACCTAGAAGTGTCCCAATATTTAGTCCAAGAAGTTTATGGATATGGCTGAAGGCTGATTGGTCTTGCTATTTATTAGCCACCGTTTCTGATTGATATTTAATTTTCAATAAAATTATGTGACCTTTCATACACCAAACAAGTCTCTCAGGTCTTTATTTTATGGTGATAAGGAAACTCTTGATAAATGAAATAACGTAAAAGGTAACGTTATCAACCGCTAGGTTGGAACTCATTAGCCAATCAGTTTTAGGGCTCAGGGAGGATCTATGCTGGGAAAGGCTTATACGGGTGGTAAGTGACAGTTAGATTTCTCTTGCCTTCAAGAAAGTTCCCCGCCCACCAGCTCCTTTTTTGCTTTGCTTGTCTGTCTGCTTTTTTTGCTACTCTGCCTTTTCTTTCCTGAAAGGTTTAGTTAGCGGAAAGCAGTCCAATCAGTGGCCATAATGACACATTCGGGTGACGTGTGGGGCACTCTCGCCTAACAGAAATGTTCAATTAGTTTACATCCCTCCGGGGTAGTTGGGGGGCACCACTTGGTCAGGCAGGCCTCAGCTAATGAGCCAAGCGGGGTAGATTTGGGCTCCACTGCCTAGAAGTGTACTAAAATTTAGCTTTAGACGGGTTTTCTGGATATGGCTGAAGGCTGATCGGTCTTGCTACTTATTGGCCACCATTTTTGATTATAATTTAATTTTTAATACAATTTTGTTACTTTCCATACACTAAACAAATGTCTTGTTTTTGTTTTTTTTATGGTGATACGGTAACACTTGGTAAGTGACATAATGTAAAAGGTAAAGTTAGGCAGCTAAGCCCTTGTCTTTGCAACACACAGAATAACCATATTTTTCTATCTAAATGCCTTGCAAAAATGTTTTATATTTATTACTCACACTCATCTATGCTTCATATGTGTATTACCTCATCTATGTGTTACTTGCTTCTGTACGAGGGGCTCCACAATCTGTAAATAAATTAAAGTAATAATAATAATAATTAATTTGCATGTTCACAATTTTCATGTTCACAATTATATATTTACTTTATTTACCCCTGCATTCCTGGTCAACAAGCTTCGTCCATTGTATATATGAGTTGTAGCAGCAGGTAGAGAAGAATAATGATTTGAAGAATATAAATAGCTGTGGAATTAGGATTCCACACCCACCAGGTTACTGTGGGACAAGACTTTTTTTTGGGAATTGGCACAAGACCCAATCACTGAGCGGCAGTACATTTGGCTGCACATGATATACATTGTGTTATATATGATGGGCAATGAATTGTATGTGCATGACATTGTGAACTGCGTATGCTAGACATTCCTGGTTATATATCATACTTACCAACTTTGTTCAGCTCTCTTCCGGGAGCCTGCAGGTGGAGGTGGGGGCGTGAGGGGGCGGGGCGCCAAAAATCGCGTCATTTTGGACCCTGTGACGTAATGACGCAAACGCGCCATTTGACAGCGGGGGCGGGGCCAAACACCGCAATTCACCGCGTTTGGGACCTAATTCTGCCCACTTAACTAGGAAGTGGGCACTTCTTAGTGAAGTGGGCAGAATTCGGGAGATTGCCACACTCTCCCGGGAGTCCGTGAGACTCTCGCAAAATGCGGGAGTCTCCCGGACATTCCGGGAGAGTTGGCAAGTATGTTATATATCTTGCGCTTCCTGGACTGTGTGTTATAGACATTCTAGGCTGTATATGCTGGATATTGTAGCATGAACTAGGTCTTGTATCACAATATTTGATCTAAAAAATTGGTGTAAGCAACTTTGTGATCAGACTGTTCTATACTACATACACTTCTTACTTTCAGGCAATCTAGAAACTGGTACAATTGTTTTGGAGATTTCTATCACCCTTTACAAGCTTACTCTATACTTCACAATGCAGAGATCAATGATTTCTGGTATTGTAAGATGTGCGTCAATTATTTTCTATTTTGGGGAGGTTTGAAAGAGAGATATACATGGCGATTTCCCTTTAGTAACTTAGGCAAAATCACCACGTAAATCACAATAAAACAAAATAATTTATTAAAATTTGCCCTTAATAGATCATATCTAAATGTTTGTTTTATTTAATTTACTAGCAAGGAAGCTATTAAATTTATTGTGTCATTTCTGTCGCTTTGATTTTTTATTTCAGAGTTTGCTATTAAAAGGAAAAACTCCACTCATTCATTAAATAGAAAAGTATCCCTTTGTATAAACTTCTTATACTTTTTACACCAGCCCAGAGCAGATGAAACTCAGTATATTTTAGGGAATGCTCTTTCTAGCTAGTTCTTTGCATATTTTACTATAAATATCAACAAAGAAAAGAAACTGAACTTTAATTTTGCTTAAATTATCTTGCATTTTTTTGGCAAGCATTTCAATCGTACTTAGATTTTTGGTATAAATATATGAAAGGTGAATCATACAGTACTTTTCAACCCTTCCCCCATTAAATGGATAGTAAGGATCATTTACAAAAGGGCAATAATATAGGCACATACAAGGGCAGAACTGTACAAAGCAAGGTGCCAAAAAAATTGGTATAGGCCAGCAATGCTTTCCTTACCTCCTAGGCACCCAGAATGCTGTGTTAAGAGACTCAATGAACATCATCAGTCTGGCGCATGTGCTGTTCAGTAGTCTCCCTTGAGAGCTGAGTGGGATCCTCAGGGTGGAGTGGGGGCCTCTCAGAGGTCCCGTAGTTGCTGTACCCCCTGCACCCCCTACTGTTTCACCCCTGGGCACGTAATTCATTTTTTAGGTGAAAATGTGCCTATTTGTCTGTACACCTTATGCATAGGGTCAGGCAAACATTACGCTTTTGGAACTGGTTCAAGAAAACATTGCTGTGTTTAATTTTGCAGGAAGCAAGTCCACATGAAAATGTGCATAGCGGAGAGAGTAAAAAACATTACTTATTATCACCTATTACTACCTTAGGACCACCCATTCATTAATTTATATATTTTTTTTCTTCTAATATACTGCTTGTTAGGACTTCCTTTATGTTTTGGGACATTATGGGACTATATAATGTGTCCTTTTGTGTGAATATTTTTATTATATGGATGCTTATGGGCTTACCGACATCAAATTCACCTGAATAGAACACAAGTGTTGCCATTATAACTGTTAGATGATTCCTGGCTACCAGCCGCCCTTGTGTGAGGAGATGGGGTCTCTGTGGCCACCAGCTAACCAGGAAACTCCTTCCATCCCTTCAATCTCATTTACATATCTCATCTTGCCAAAAGTTTTTACATGTGGGCATAATATAAAAAGTGTGAGTGTGCCCAGTTTGCATTAAGCTAGGATTGCCCTTCTTTGTCTAGCTCCTCTTTTGCACTCCTCCATATTCATTACCATCTTGGCACCCAAATCCACATACTTACTGTAAAAATAGCAGCATTTTTGCATACTCATAACAGTGACTCTTTACATTGCAGAGATGACAGGTGTGCATCAATGCTAATAACAGTTTATTGCTGACCAGGTTCATCTAAGCATCTCATGTGCGGTACTGTCTTGGTTACCTTGTGTCGAAGTCGTATAATTGGATGAACAAAAGTATATTGGTTAATATTGTTTCATTGTGCGATTGCATTCAGTATGTCACGCTACACGTGGCGTGCTGCGATCGCACGGTAAAATACGCACGCACACACTCGCATTACAACCTTTAGTTATTTATATAATTCATATTCATATTAATTCCATTCTACACTGATTTATGAGCAGATAGTATTTAGTTTATTATTAGTTTATATATTATAATTATATGTACACCTCAGTGTTATTTAAGGTTCAGGTTATAGGAAATGTGTCATTCTAATCCCCTATTCATCAGCAGCTGTCCGGTTCAATCGCCGAAGAGATCGCATAGTGCATACTCTAGTTATTGATGCTAGGAAATAAATAGTCAGAGTGATATCAGACTGTAAAATGCTAATGGACTAGTTGTAACTGGTTTCTGGGCGGGAGAATCATCTGGAATGTTGACCCTCAGCCTTAGAGGGGGTTGTTTGAACTAGCCTATGACCTGTTTACATTGGACCCACCTGAAGTCTGGACCTATAGAAACAAGCCACGTCATCTCCATTGTTCTCTCTGTAACACTGAATGTATATAATCATAGCTGTGCTCCCACTAGCTTCAGTCATTCCCTGACCACAGTATTCAAGGGTGAACTACTGTTCACTGGTACCCGTGGGAGCGCAGCGGTATGTATGTATCTTTTGGTATTGGCTGTACTGTACTGTATTATATTATAATCAAATATTGAACTGTTAACTTTTTACATCTGCTAAAATAAATTACTTTGTGCGTTGGAAACACAATACAATCGCTTGTGCAATGGTTATTTGAAAACGATAGAATTACTTTAATACTTGATTCACAATAATCCTTATTTTGCCATGTTTAGTGAACTTTGTTATGGAAAACAGATAAGAAAGAAAGTGAAAATTGTATTCAGTATGAGATGAATCATGCAATTGGTCAACATTGAAAAATAGGGGCGTTACCAGTAACATAAATGTGAACAAATTTGTGGCACATCTATAAAACCTGGTACTGTTCCGGGAAATGATGATGAGGGCTAACACTGATGACTGGTCCTTTGTTGCTGTACTTAGTACACTCAGCAGTGCACATTCATTGTATATAGTACCTGAATGATTGTGTGGCTTGTAACTGGGCTTCATTATACCAGCAGCCACAAAGCCTCACAAGGCATCAGAAGTATAAATATATTTAAATATTAATATCCTGTTTCAAGGCATGGCTGTTGACTTCGGCATTTCTTCCTGTAACAGACCATTAAGGTAAGGCATCAAGGTCAGAAGAAACCATGAGTCACTTACTTGCATTAATCAGCCATGCTAAATATTACCAGGAATGCTTGAAAAGTTTTAAAACAGATTGAAATTTGATCGAAGTTCACCGGTTTGACTGCCAAGATCATGTTCATGGTAGAGTCATCAATAGATCCCGATTCAAATTTGTGGTTCAAAATTTGCAGCTCAAGTTTACCCTTCGCAACTTGCTACTGCCAATCACAGTGCATACTTGCATTCTGAACACTGGATAGGAAAGATTAATCTTTTTCCAATACAGATTGTTTCACAATGTTTGCATTCTTGATTTCTTCTCATATGCAACCTGCTTAAGGATGCACTTTTTATCTTTGGAATAAACATTCTCAATTGGGCTATGTTTGGGTGATGGGGATAGAAAAGCAAAATCTTTTTACAAACAAATATGATGATGCAGGCAGGCAAATGCTGCAAGACTGTGCTTTGGGGTAAGCTAATACTATTTTCACTCTCCCCCTGTGTAGTATATGATGGGGTAAATTTACAAAACTGCGTGTTTGAAAAAGTGGAGATGTTGCCTATAGCAACCAATCAGATTTAGGTACCATTTTGTAGAATGAAAAAAAAACAAAAAACTTTTTTAATGGTTGCTATAGGCAACATCTGTAGGTTTGGAAACATGCAGTTTAGTAAATCTAGCCCTATGTTCTTATTGCAAACCATATAAAAGGCAATAAATATAACATGGACACCAACATTTGCAAAGAAAAACATCTAACTACATTATTTCTACCACAAACAGTGAACACGCACCTGCTTGCTCTTCAGAGGCAGAATCCCTCATTGAAGGTGGAGGTGTAGACCTGGGACTGGGTGTTAACTGTTGGCCAGGCGATTCTGGATGGATTAGAAAAAGCATACAAGGTATTTGCAGCAACAAAAAATGAAAAAATATACAGATTTGGATAAAAATGGGTTTGAAAAATAAAAAAAAGGTGTTTAAAAAAATATTGTACTTTTAATACTGTTAGAGTAAAAAAGACAAATAACTCACCAACTACTTGCCCAAACAAGGGCGAAACCGTGTCTTTCACATTAATCCCCTCGACAATCTCTGGGGGCATTATCTGGCGCAGCTCCTCCTCATAAGTGGTGTACGCTATACAAAGAGGGGGGCCACCACCAGTTCGTCTTGTTGCCCTCTTTTCCTCGGCCATTTTCTCTTTGAGCCTCCTCTTTATGTCTGAGAAGCGCTTGCGGCAGTGAGCCACTGTCCGCTTTAGTGGCCCCACCGTGTTCACGCCATCACAAACTCTCGCCCACAATTGGTGGCGCCGCCTTAGCGGAGTCTGGGCTGCCAGGTTCCCTAAGATGACCTCATAGCATGGAATGATGTTGTGCACCAGCACACAATTTTCATCATGGGAAAATCTGACATTCCTCTCTGATTTTGTCTTCCTGCCCTCTCCTGACTCCTCTAACCCTTCCTCACCCTCCTCTGCCCCCTCCAGCTCCATCTCCCTCTCCTCAGCCTTTGCTCCCCTCCTATCTCTAGACATATTCAGACACAAATCTGAAAAACACTAAACACTGAAAGACTGACAAACACAAAGGACAAACTAGACTAACTACATAAACACTCACAACACACTCACACACAAGTAACAGAGACAAAGGACAAGACAAATACAATAACTACAAGACAGAAAAAAAAAAGAAAATATATGCACAAAACTGGAAAAGACCACAGGACTACTCACACTTCAAGCAGAAATTGCACCACCAAACCACTATACTCCATCTATCACCAACTCTCAGCACAAACCACCAAAGTCCTCTCTCTATACTCCTCAAAACCCTATCAAAGAATAAGTGTCAGGCCAGTGGTTTATATAGGGCTTGTGATGTCAAATCTCCTGACTTTGAAAGTAGCCAATAGAAACAGGCCATGAGACAGGTATATTTTTTTAAAAAAACACCATTACACGAAAGCGCCGTCATTTAAAGCAAAAGCGCCATGTTCAAATCAAGGCCGCCGGCGGCTTTGACCATTACAACCCGCCGTGACATTGCCAGCGGCTTCAACTTCAAGATGAAAAGTGCCCATTAGTAAATCCGGCTGTTTGCAAAGCAAATCCGCCGGCAAAACGCGGCGATGCATGGCGGCTTCAAAATGCCACGCATCCCGCCTGATAGTAAATCTAGCCCTTAGTCTTAGTGGTGAGCAACTTTACAGGATTCTCAGTATAGGCTAATAGAAACACTTATACTCTTTATATAAGTACCCGTATGGACTAGTCTTACTGCTGCTGAACTCTTTACAGAAGTGTACAGTGTAACCTAATTTCAGTGCTGAAACTCTGTGCACATGTCTTATCATGGACTAGTCTAAGTGCTAATGTACCGCTTTACAGAAGTTCCAGTGTGTACTGGTCTTAGGGATGTATTTATTAAAGGACAAATAGCTATATCTCCGACAAAAATGGGTGTTTTTGCCAGAGATAGGGCTTCACACTTGTTGGTAATCATCCTTCTGATGACTACCTTTCCGACAAGAGTTATAGCGACAGTAATATGACGATCGCTATAACTCCGACTTTCAGGAAATGCAGATTTCCCTAAAACTTTACATAAAGTTTGTACTTTAAACTGCTGCCGGGTCCTCGCATTGCCCCCTTAATACTACCAATGTGAATGTCACCATTTTAAGTGACGAGAATTAGACTGACGGCATTTTATGGTGTTGTGCTTTATATCGCTGGTGTTGGAAATATTGTATATTAGTTTTTAGGAAAGTCTGCATTTCCTGGAAGAGTTATAGTGTTATAGGGTTATATCATCATATTACTCATAGGCAAACCGAGGGGGGGGGGGTTCCTAGAGCCTAGAAACCCCCCTTCAAGCCTGGGGCACTGTAAAATTGAGGTGGCTGGACCCTGCCCCTGCTTCACACGGCTCTGCTTGAAAAGGGAGAGCTGTGTGTACCTAACAGTAATGCACGCAGCATTGCCCATGTATATTATGGGGATAGGAAGAGTTGGAGAGCAGCCAAGCACTGGCTAATATTATAGTTATTCCCCCATGCATGCTGGTCACGCCCACTGGTGGCATGGGGTGGAAACCCCCCTCTACAAATCCTGCATTTGCCCCTGTTACTGTCACTATAACTGTTGTCGGAAAGGTACTCATCGGAATGATAAACCCCACACTTTGCACTATACATTAATGGTTCACCACCTGCAAAGCAGTCAGATTTGCCAGGTTTCACCAGCAATAGCTTTGACATGCAAAACAATCTCCAGATTGGCAATAACCTAACAAACTGAATGAAAACAAATGCTTTAGTCTTTGTTTGGAGCATTTTTGTTCACTTGACAACAATTTTGAAATAATTTTTTTAAATGTTTTTTAATCATTTTATTTATTTTGCTTAGAAAGTGGATCTGAAAAGCCAAATAAGGCAATAGAAAACTAACCTTATCACTGAATTTTAGTAAATAGACCCCATAATGTTGAAGTTATTTACAAAAGTCAGAAGAACCTGTTTAAAATGTCAATTTAACCCTAGTATTAGGCTGGGATGCACACAAACCAATTATGAAAAAATAACATTAAACTAAATGATATATACTTAATATGATATGCAACATAGGTTATCCAAGGACAGGTAGCTGATGTGCAAGTAAAACTGCTCAGACAGACAGTTAAAATGTTTCTCATTTCTACAGAGATTTTCTAGCTATTGTAGTCTTTGGTATTTTGTGTCTGTGACAGTTTGCATAGAATATTCACAGTGGGCAGCCATCTTCATGTGCAGATCATACACTTGACTTTTTTTTACAATGTATGTAGCAACTTAAATGTGTCACGGAAGGTTAACAAAAGAGGACAGCGCTTTGCGCAATGAAGTGAATGAATTTAGCAACAATTTTCTCCTCCGTTTGACAGGAGCTGGCAATATAAGTTACTTAATGCTTGTAAAATACATGCACAATGTTTTTATTCATTCAGCTTCAGTAGTCAGTAAGAGCAGTGCAGCATTGCATTGTATCTTGATATACTCTGCACAACAGCCAGTAGTATTATAATGTCCATTTAGAGCTGGATTCTGCTGTTTGGTTAGAACAACCAATAGCTACAACTGTTAATCCGCTACCTTATGTATCATGCGTCCCCACCTAAGCTTGTTGAGGCATGGTCATCCTCCCCTTTGTTTCATGTCCTAGTTTCATGTCACTGTATGTTATTTGTTTGTACCTTGATCCCCTTAATAAACAGCGCAACACAATATGTTTGAGCTTCACAAATAAATGACAGTAATAACAAAGCAAAAAAATAGTTTAATAAAAGGTAAAATGACTCCCATTGCTTAAAAGGTGCCCTATAACTCTTTATTTATCAATGGGTATTGGAGTGCAGTGAAGCCTGTGGTGGCAGTAAGAAGGTTAACGGGCTGCCTGCAAGTAGTGGAATGCAATGAAATAATACGCATATTTCTACTTTGTATTTGGGCAATATGTGATGTCACCTCCCTCCACAGGCTTTTCGGAAATGTCATGACTTTCAATGCAGATGCAGGTGTTACTTCATCCTCTATTCCCAGGCTGTCTTCCTGCTCGAGGTCACAGTTGGAGAATACAAGTTCCTGGAGCAGTGAATGAAGGGGGAGTCATTTTTGTGACTGACTATTTCTTCTCCATCTTTTATTTTATCTCCCATGATCCACAGAGCAGAACTAAAGCCCTGAGGGTGTTCACACAAAGACACAAAACAAATGTGGAGAGGTAGGATGAGTAAGTTGTATAGATTTAAAGTGGCCGCAGGCGCTGCTCACCTCTGCCTAATGTTTATTCAGTACCCATCTCAGATGCAACTTCCTGATTGTAGCTTCTTAATATATTATCACTCATTGCCATAAGTAGTCACTAATGAACAAAATTGGAATTCTTAGCATTTGTGTAGAAACTAGTTGCGTATTGGTAACACAAGATCAAGAACACTGACATGGCCTTATAGCGACTGATCACCTACACACAGTAGGGAAAGCCATGTTGTGGACTGGAACATTATTTAATCTTCTGATTCACTATACATTAGGAACTTCATGCCTCAGTCGTGTCCATTGTTCCTGTAGATTTCATAGACTCAATATTGATTCATTCCACAAAATGGTTTTCTCCATAGTGTAAAGATGACAGATCCATTTTGTAACATTACTGAAAAGTTATTATGTATGCAATACCATGTCTAAAACATAAAATCTATTAAACTACATTCAAAATAACTTCTGTCTTTTACAGGCGAAAGGCAGTTTAGAAGTGCTCCTCACAGTACCTAGAAGAGGAGATGTTCTCTGGTTATTGTGTGTTGTATTTAGGCATTTCTGGATTTCGGAAATGTATGGTTACAGGGCTTAAATGTGTATGACATTTAAAAGACCATTTATAAAACACTGTTTTCTCTGGGTGTCTTTATATGTCCACTTAAACGTCATCTAATTTCTTATCTGATTTAAAGATGTGAGGAAGGATCTGTTTGCAAAGTTTATCATGAAAGATGCCATGTTACAAATGGCTGCTTGTTGAAAGCAAGTGTGTGCTAATAGGTCAGGATAGCATTGGATATTACCCACCTGCTCAGCTGACCTTATAAATTACAAACACATTTTTTCTGTTATTCAGACCGGGATGTGAACTCAAGGTCATTAGCAGGGCTAGCTTGGTAGAGCAAGATTCCAGATACCTTTGTGAGATAACTGGGTGGAGTTACCATCACTGCTTTGGCTTTCTCAGTGTATCACTTAATGTTATGGTATGTTAACCACAGGCCAAGTACTTTGAAACTGAACTGAATATAGTGCAGTTTTGGGATTATTGGTCCTCTTTCCATTTAAATATTGAGCTATGCCATGAGAGAAATGAACTCGGGTTCATTTATGAAACTGGTACAAAAAAAAAGAAAATTTAGATTCTGTCATGTTTTATTGCAATTTAGAAAGTGAGGGCACCTAAAATCTGATTGTTTGCTATAGGTAACACCATCAATTTCCTGTATGTCAGGAAATAAAAAGAATTTGACATCAAATCATAAATGTCCATTGTCTTCAGAAATTCTCCAGAGAGAAACAAAGTAACTCTTCTTTAACCATATGCAACGTTTCCCTCCCTTCACTAAACAGACCATTATCATCATCATCAATTATTTATATAGCGCCAGCAAATTCCAAAGCGCTTTACAATTGGGACCAAGCACAGTAATCAGACAATACTGGGTAATACAGACACACAAAGAGGTAAGAGGGCCCTGCTCAAAACCTTACCCTCTGTGGGACCAGTTTTCAAATGTTTGTGATGTGTGGGTTTCCCTGGGAATGTATACATTTTCATTTCAGATTTTCATGTATCTTACACTTATGATTCCTTGCACCTATAGAGATAGAATGGGAGAGGGAAGGGGCGGACAAGCGTAGGCCAAGTAAAATAAGGGCATGTTCACGCAATTGTAACTCAAACAGACTGTTACAAGCAGCAACGATGCCAACCCACCGCGACTCACTCACCAGCCACACCCCGGCCGTCATCATGACGACCGGGACGTCACTTATGGTGACGTCGCCCCAACCGTCTCCTGGGCAACGTTCTGGATAGCAGGATAGTGTGTAGTGCCGTGACCCGGCGTGAGACCATAGCCGGGCACGTGCGCAGTTTAGATAATTATTTCATTAGCCCTCAGGGGCTTTTTCTCATTAATTTGGCTGCCGCTGGTTGATATCAGGGCCCGCCCCTTGGCTGCTATTGGTCCATTCCTGTATATAAGGCAGCCCTGAACACTTGCTGTACCTGACCATGCTACCTGCTTCAGACCCTAGACCTCGGCCTGTTTCTGACCATCTTCTGTCTCCGCCTCTTAATTCTTTGCTGCGGTGTTACTCATAAGCTTACATTACGCTAGAGTTTAAGACCTGGGGGCAGCTGAGTACCTGCGAGCGCAACTAGCTCTACAGGGAAAGCGGCTGCTATAGGTTAAGACCTCTACTCCTATTCCTGCAAGTTTATGATAATAGCCGCTAGCCGTAACACAGACTTGGACACAGACACATGTGTCAGAAGGTGTATTACTTGTGGGTACTGGGGGAATGGTGCAACAATAAGCAATAATGATGATGTTCAATAGCGCTATGTAAAAGCTTCTGATTGGTTGATTGTGGATTGACCTCTCGTTCTGAAAGTACTTATAATGTTAGTGTAGTGACTATAGTATAAGAAGTCATCTACTTGCATTACTTAATTGACATTTCCATTTGCACTAGTGCAGAAAGGAAGATTCCCATTTGAGTTTCAAAGGGGGAAATATCAGATGTTTGCATTTAAATGACTGTTTCTACTAAAAAGCTGCATCTCTTTGTTAACACTACATTTTTATTGGACGTTAGTAAACACATTTGTATGCCTTACATACGATCGGGGTAAATGCTACTGTTGTACTGCTAAATGTATCTTGAGATGGATCCAAATAAACACATGTATGTGAATATCCTTTTTTTTTTGCATGTATCCTTTCAACTCAACATGAGCCCATTGATTTTAATCTGAAATTATAAATATCACAACTGATAGTTTAGTGTTGTGGGAGTGTGTTTACTTGCAGTAGGGTAGATTTAGATCTCATTTACTAATGAAAACTTACAGAGTGTAGTGCCTATACATTTGCACTGTTGCATCTAATTTACAGGTGTTTTTTGTATTCTTCTACTGCAGAGTTGGCTAAACTGTGACACTCCAGGTGTTGTGAAACTACAAGTCCCAGCATACCCCTCCAGCAATAAGCTGCTATATATTGGCAAAGCATGCTGGGACTTGTGGTTTCACAACATCTGGAGTGTCACAGGTTAGCCAACACTGTTCTACTGTGTAAATTTGCAGGATCGGCAGTGATGAGATAATAGGAGGTGCATGTGCTTCATTCAGAAAACTAAAACCACTTTACACAGAACTAAATATTATTACAATTTATTGTATTTCTTTACCTAAAATATTGCTTATGTCACCCAAGGGACACAGCGACTTACTTTAAGTTATGAGTCAGCTACATAAACTTTGTCTGATGGGATGTATTGGTGTGTTTATGTTTACTTAATGTACTTATTACATCATGGTGTGTATTGGGGCTGTAATCAGGACCAAAACCTTGGTGGATTTTTCAGGCTCACTTGCAGGTTTGAAAGTCAGATACTACTTCAAATATACACTATGGGCCTGAGTCATTAAGGAGAGCACAGCATAAAAAAGGAGTTACTCTGCACCTGGGCAAAACCATGTTGCATTGGAGGGGGAGGTAAATTTCAAATATGGGGACAGATTTATAGTTGGGGTAGCGAACGTCTTCGATCAACTTTAAATGTCAGTATAAATGTAAAGCTATCAAGTATTTGTGTGCTACATGAAAAAGCAGCCAGTATTTTCCTTATGTGCAAAATAATAAACTAATTTTCACCCCTTGCATTGTAACATGGCTTATCCAGGAGAAGATTTACTCCTTTATTGCCTTGCTCTCCTTAATGGCTCAGGCCCCATGGCTTGAATCATGTTTGAATGAAACCTGCATGTAAGATTTTCGAAAGAGCATGCAACTTAGGTGTAGTTTCGTTGTATTCAAATTCAAGCATATATCAATATTAGAGATGTTCACTGACCCCCGTTTTGTGGTTTTGGTTTTGGATCTGGGTTAACTTTGTGTTTTGGTTTTGGCAAAACCGCCCTTGCGTGTTTTGGTTTTGGATCCCGATTTTTATTGCTAAAATCACATCATTTTGCCTTTTTCCCCCTACATTATTATTAACCTTAATAACACTAATTTAATTTTGACCACCTCACAGGTCACAATATTATTTTCATACACTTTCAAACAAAAACTGCAGCGACCTGGCTGGATGATAAGCAATTGAGCACTGACACAACACACGGCAGTTCATAGCACATCTAGGAAACATTGCCACACAGCAGTGGCAGAAAGGAAAAGTGGTGCAAGATGGACTTGTCCTTGGACGATGAAATCAGTTATGGTTCATTTGATCGCTCCACCCATTCCTTGGATAACTGTGGTAATTCTACAGCTAATGCATAGCGACGAGCGCTGACCCCCCTCCCGTTAATTTATCAGACCCAGACAAATACAGGGTGCCACACAATGCACTAAAAAGAGCCGTTGTAATTCACAGCAAAAAGCAAGTTCATCACTGAGCTTCAAATCAGTCCCAATTCCCCAAAAAATATAATATAGTTAGATACCTTTGACGCAAAATGCAGATTACAAGCATTTTGTGCAATACTGATGAAACAGCAGCCAAGTGGAAGGTAATACATATACACGTCTATTAAGACATCCATGCTTACATTACTGTGGCTTTACAAACGCTACAATGGCTAGACAACTGTTGTCTGGATTTGGGTAAAAATAATTCCACACATAAGAGGTGGATTTTTTGGTCTTATGCCCAGGCATGACAACGGCCTTCTTTTTATCACGTGCAGGAACTGCTTCCACTGGTGCAGGACTTATACAAACAACATCATCCTCATCAACATCCTCATTAGTCCCCTCGTCAGCTACACAAATATCCCCGTCATCCTGCTGCAATTCCAAAGTGGCATCCTCAATTTGTGTATCACCAGCTTGGGCTGTTCATGCACACACCTGCAGAAATGCCGAAAGGGGCCTTCTTTATGGGTACACTATCAGACAGGTCAGGATTACACATAGCTTTCGTGGATAGACTCTCCTCAGCGATTTATGTCATTTTTGAATCAGAATATATATTTCCTCTAATGCCTTACTGTTTTCTTCCAGCTCGGCTTTTACAAGTAAAAGTATTTGGACACCACTTTTGGAGTCCGAATGACAAGGTCTTGCTTGGTCATGACTGATCTTACAAGAAGATGCCTCAGTGACAGTTGCAGAACTAGCACGCAAAGAGAAAGGCAAAGGCCTCATCCTTTCATTGCCACTGCGTGTGTAGCATGGCATGTTGGAATTTTATTTTTTTTCTGCAGATAACTTTGCCTGGATTACAAGTCTTTTTTTCTTGACCAAGGTAAAAGGTGTTTTTTTTACATTTTTGTTTCCCTGACTTAATAACACTATGCACTTTAACATAGGCTTTAGCAAATGACGTAGAGGGATTACTATCATCATGACTAGTGCCAGCAGCTACTTGGTGCTTCTGGTCTTCTGTGTACTGCTGTGAATCCATTTTGATAACACAGTACAATGTGACTGCAGATTAAGAGCAACACTGCCAGCCCTGTTATTTCTATTTCAGCAATGACAATTTGCAATGGAGCAATGGAGCACTCCTCGTTGTTTTTTTATCTATATAACACAGTACAATGTGACTACAGATTTAGAATACCAAGCCTGCCAGCCCTATTATTTGTATTTCAGCAATGAGCATTAGCAATGGATCAATGGAGCTCTCCTCTTTGTTTGTTACCTACATAACACAGTACAATGTAACTGCAGATTTATAAGACCAAGCCTGCCAGACCTATTATTTGTATTTCAGCAATGACAATTAGCAATGGAGCAATGGAGGTCTCCTGAATGTCACTGGAGACTTTGAAGAACACTGCTACGCCTCCTCTTTCTTTTCTACCTATGACACTGCCTAACCTTCACTAGAGACTGCCAAGAACTGTGCTACCCCTTCTGTGTCACTCTGTTCAATGGTGCTGGATCGCCGTGGGCGGTACTTATAGAATCCAAAGCTTGCGAGATCCGGCAACGTAACAATGGCGTTTTGCCTCGTTTTCAATTCTGAGGGCACATGAAAGTACTGAGCTGGCTCTGCTCGGTACCCGGATCTGCTAAGTTCGCGTGTGTTTGGTTCTCGGGGAACCAAGCCTGAGCATCTCTAATCAAGACACAGATGAATTTGAATCTGGGTGGAAGTACACTCTGCCTAAACATACTGGCTGTATGTAGAATCACAGAACACACTGCAGTATATGCACATGTGTATGTGTGATAAAGGGTCACATCAGAACACATAAAACTTCATTTGATCATAAAATAAAATAACAACTCTTAACAGTATAATCATTTATATTAATATTTATGTTCAAATATAAAATATAATATTTTTTCAATATATTTTGTATATTAATTTCATTAATATAGATGATTTCAATGAGCACTGTACATGCAATGCATTTTAATAGTATATCTTAGTTGCATATAGTTATTTTGTGAGAGCTACTGGCAAACATCCAAAGACTTTGCTTTGTCAGTCATCACTATCAGTAGGCATTTTTACCTACCTTGTAGTGAGGGCAAAACATATAGGTGAAGCCAGGCGTACTTAAGACAAGCACAGGACTTGAATAGGCCGCATCTGCATTGGAACTCCCATACTGTACATGGCCTACATTAGTCCACCCCTTACACCCCCTGATACGCCTCTTAAAGCGTCGTTGTCGTTTGCGTACTGACACGTATTGCATGCAATTGTTTTCATTAAATTAATGTCCGTTTCGGGGCATGCGCAAAACTATTTCACGCAAGTTCTGTTTGGCAAATGCATGAACAGAAGAGTGCTGGAACAGCTGTAAGCACTGTAATACAGTGTTTTACAGTAGAACTTTGCATATGCCTATCTCCCTGCCAGGAATCTAGATCAAGGAGCTACTAACTGACTTTTGTACAGGAAGATTGTTATGCAGATAAGAAAATAGAACACAAAACAAATGGTATGTCAACTATGAACCCCTATGACAAGTTACTGCATCTTTGCTGTTATGAGCCGTTGCGGTGGCTCAAGCCTCCGCGACCCACTGGCCTCCCTGCCGGTTATAGCGTCCAGTTCCTGTTAGCTTGCCTGCTCCTGTCTGTTTTGCTGAAAACTTTGGATTTATTTTCTGTGCACGACCCTCTGCTTGCTTTCCTGGATTTTGGAATGTTTGCTTATTGCCCTGACCTCTGCTTAGTTATCTGGACTCCCTTTGATTGCTGCCAGCTCTGACCTCTTGCCTGTACCTTACCACGTTACCTGCTTTGGACCCTAGACCACGGCCTGTTCCTGACCACGCTTCGCTTGTCATCACCCACTATCACACGCTGGACTACATTCATAAGCTTGTACTACGCTGGCTGTAAGATCTGCAGGCATCTGAGTACCTGTGAGCGCAATGAGCTCTGCAGGAAAGGCGGCTGCTATAGGTGAAGACCTCAACATTCTGTTCTACAAGCTCATGATAGTAGTCGTTAGCCATAACATTTGCCAGCTATAATAGTGCATGATAGTAATTGCTGTTTAATAAATTAAACTTTTATTTTAGTTTTCATGTAATACAAATACAAATTGATAATTAAACAAGTTAAAATGAAAAAACTCAATGCTGCAGCCCGACTAATATTCTTCTCTCACCAGTCTACATATGCCACCCCTCTCTCTCAAGCACGACACTGGCTTCACCTCCATTACAGAATCCTTTTCAAGCTCCTCATCCTCACCTACAAAGCCCTCTTCAACTCCACTGTTCCTTTAGTCTTCAACCTCATCTCCATTCAAACGCCTTCTCTCCCTCTATGGTCAGCTGACAACCCCACCCTGACTCCCCACTTTGTGCTTCCTGTTAGTCTGCCCCTTCTCTTTAGAATGTAAGCTCCCATGAACAGGGCCCTCTAATCCTGTAAGATACATTTCATTGGTCTATCACAGCCTCAGATCAGGAACTAGGATGGGATGCTGTACATTGGGCCTTTTACTTTATTTTCCGCTCAGGTCATACCTGCCAACATTTATGGTTGTAAATTCGGAACTACTAGATCACATATATATTTTTCACCTTGCAAAATTGGGACTGCCCCTGACACATTGGGATTGTTGCCTGATATGCTCAGAACAAAAGTTAACAGCTTTCCCCTTGCTCTGCAAATGACAACTTTTATATAGCAAAAAATATATGACTGTTGGGAAGAATAATTTAAAAGGGTTTTCTGCAGTATTATAGTCTTTCAGCCTTGGGAGATAAATACACAAACTGAGCTGTAAAGTAGGACACTATTGGCTATAAATGACTAAAGTAGAAAATATCTGGTTCAGAATGGTACGAGATATATAGGTAAGAAGATTCAAAGACTCAGGAAAATAAACAGATGGCTGAGAGAGTAAACAGAAGGACACATTCATAACTGGGCGCTTGCTGTCAGTTGGATTGGCGATTGTTTTTGGGTGTGCAGATTTTGAGGACTGGTACACAGGTAAATGGAGCCAGATTCAGCACACATAGCCACACATAACCAGCTGTGCGGTGCTGTCCTGTCCTACTGCTCCCACACTGCAGACTTCACACAGTCTGTTACTCAGCAGATGTTCAGTACTGGATGAAAAGAAACCCGCTTGGGATTTATATCACTCTGCAGGTAGGGGAATAGCAGCAGCTGCAGGATATCACAAATAATAATAAAATAATAACAATAGTAATATTTGTCTAGAGGAAGATTGAATATGTCTTCATTTCATTCTCCGTTAAAGGACAGCTGCCATTTTATAGGTTGTAGAAATATTCTATCACAATATTTGCTAAGCTATTAGAGCATATAAACTCTGTGTATATGGTGCAATAGGTACGATTTTGCTAGTGGACTGAAATACTAAAACGAATAAGAAAGCATAACACTAGGGATATCCTGCAACATTATTGCTATTGAAATGGTTATTAAACAAAAAAAATAGGGAAACCTATTTGGAATGCTATCATGCAGTTTCTTTAAACACACATTTTATTAACTTCATAACAATTTATTTAACATGTTACACGCGTATAAAAACAAAGATACCAATGCTGAATGATGCTTTGTTTAGAAATGACATTAAACAAGAAGCTTACTATTTTCTGCAATAATCTGGCTGCTAAGCAGCACTGTTCTGTTGGTGACTCCTGGTAATTTTTAGGGGTCTGTTTATGACCCCAGAGCGATGGCCCTCAATACGTATCACTGTATATCACAGAAGCACCGCTGTAATTTGCTACGCTGAGGGTGCTGTGGAAGCCCCGTCATTGACCCCCCTCCTTAACAACAGCTTAAAGTGACCAAAGAATGGAGAAAGTGCTAAGCGCACTTTGCTTTCCCAGGGAGGGATCCAGTGAAGCCAGAGAGGCTTCACCAGTAATGCCATCCTGAGATGTTTTTCGCAGCTAAATATATTAACTAATGCTGCTGTGCCCATAGAGGACTATGGGGACAGTGGTAACCTCCGTTAAAGAGGTTAAGAATGGACAAATCAGAGTTAACCCTTTCTTAAATGGCAAACAGAGAAAGAGAAGGAGCCTTTTGCTGGTGTTTACGTTGGAATTTTGCCTCTTTGCGACTTCTTAAATAGACCCCTTGAATTTATCTTGGCAGAGCAAGCAGATTAGAGGAGCTGAGTGGTTTGCTAATTTTTGTAATTAGCTGGATTTTGGGTGGTTCTGTGTTTTGAGCAATAATTTGCACTTTTAGTACTGCTTGCTCAGTAAAATATAATGCTACTAAACCATACTTAACATATACCATCCAAGAGCCCTTTTAGGTGGCGCAGGCTGTGTTTTAGATTCTGGGTGAAAGAGGGGTCCTGATCAAAGTGGATCTGGGGCATACCTTACTGTCTCCTGATTTTTAATTGGAAAAACTGACAAGTATGGAACATGTATATGTAATTTTGTTAACCTGATATTTAGTTACTGGGGCTTATTTACTAAGAAGTGTAATGATGCAGACGTACAATAAATAGCAATCAGTAAGAAATTAGAATTAATCAAGTAACTTCTTGAACAATGAAAACAAATATCTGATTATTAAAGGGCTCACCGTGTATGTTCCCATAAACTTCACATCAACCTTAAAATATAAACATTTGCATGCAAATAAACACACAGAGACATGTATAAGTTATTAAAAAATGGCAGAAATTTTATTATTAGGATTTTATATTAAACTAAACCTATGGTGGCGGAGAAAGGGCACTGCGGAACACCTCTCAAGCTGATAACACTAGATCACCTTGGGGACTGGCGCAAACCGCCGTAAGTCCGCAAACCACGGGGAACAAATCCCTACATAGCTTACGCTGAGTTGGCGTCAGAGTGACTGCCCCTTTCAAACTCATGCTGCCCTCCCTCACGGAGCCGGACAGGGACCCTCCTCACCGAAGGACCAAAAGGAGTTACTGGTGCCTCCAAGGGGGGCAGTGACCTAAGACCAACTACCTGTGCGCCCATTAATCAGCCGATGAGCGCAGTGCCTTCCTACCCCGCTGCACCCCACAGACGCCGCAGCCCGCCACCAACTAACCGATACACGCCGACACTCCCCCGCAAATCCTATCTATGAATAACCCTAAACCTTCTTCCGTTAGATGCACCCGGTCCCGTCTGAAAAGATGTGGTGACTCCACCCCTATGCCCGGGTGATCGATAACTACACCTCCCAAGGACCGCACTACCTTTCGGATGGCGCTATTTAAATTCCTAAACATAACTGTCATCTTTTTTAAGGGGATGGTTGTTCTCCATGCCAGCCGGGGGATTAATGCCGACCAACCAATGATGATATCTGGCCAAGCCTCGTGGATTCTACGCAGGTCTTCCCGAACCTCAATGATGAGCTCTAATGATTTTCCTTTCCCCAGGTCATTGCCTCCCGCATGCACTACCAGGACATTTGGTGGGCCTTGTTGTTTAATGAGCCTCACCAACCATGGGATAAAATCAGGCCAGCCTAAGCCCCGTCTGCCCCACCATCTTACTACAGTGCCGCCGTGATTTGAGATTACATTAGCCCTGGGGTGGCCAGCGGCCCAGAAAACAAAGGAATGACCAATGATCCACACCATCTTAGTTGACACACCATCACCTGAAAGCAGAAAACAGTGTTAAAACCATACCACCTTAAGTTGGAAGACAGGCCAGGTTTAGCATAAAAGTCACAGAGAAGGATAGAATGTTGGAAATTAACCGGTCCACATCGAGGGATCAGGGAAGAGAGACACATATTGGGAGCAGGCCCCCCAGACAAAGGTAAACAACACCCGGAAAAACCCTGGCAGCACACCACTAATCAGGACTTACGCCCAGGGAAACCCGGGTGAAAATCCCTTCGCGCCCCCGCGTTAAAGCGACGAGCAAAAAAAACCAGGGTAGCCCACCAAATGGAGGGAGAAGATGGGATGGGTAAGGTAAGTGGGGTGGGTTGGAGAACCAGGAAAGAATGAATTTAGAAAAAGAAAAACTGTGAAGGCAGAAAAATGATTACACATCACAACAACCAATCAACAACGCCGTCAATTCTAACATAAGATTTATAAGCCGTGGATTTACATGTGTCCCGTACAATGCGCTGTTTAAATTAAGGGACTGTAGGGTCCGCTTCAAATGGCCGGAAATTGATATTTCGTCAGAGGCATACCATTACAGTGACATAGAAACAAGCTGGCCTGAGGTCTTTTACTTACAAACTGTAACGCTAGCTTGACCGGGCAAATATGACTATTTTGAGTGGTTAACTGTACCCATGAGCCCTTGCCGTTCTGATCAGTCTTAGATCTAACTATTTTACAGGCTAAGATCCTTTCGCCCAGACTGACATGCTCAGCTCTCAAACCGGACTCCTGATGCCCCCAGGGACCTAGCTACCAGTTCCGAAATTCGAAAGGCTCAGAAAAATGCCATGGAAAACGCCAAACTAAATAAGAGCCTTTCGAATTCATCTAATGTGACTAAACCCAGGTTCCTTATCAAATCGTCCAGAATGGTGGTGGTGATTGGTAAACGAGCATTGGCATGAGAGGGATGAACTCTCCCCCACCCTTTCAGGGCCTTGCTAATTAAAAATCCTTTTGTAACATCCGGGTAACCATGCAGCCTTGCCAGAAATGATATCCCGGCCAGGGTAGATGCCATCGAGGTTCTAGACTCCCCATCGGAGTATCTATCCCACATAAAGGCTAGCATAGCGTCACACTGACCTGCCTCAGATTGATCATTCTGTCTGCTGAAAAGCGACCACCGTCTCCATGCCGACTGATATGTTCGCAGGGTGGAGGGAGCTACCGCTTGTTCTGCGAGCCCTCTTATGCCGGCTTGATGATCTGCCAAACACAAGGGGGACACAGAGTACCAACACTGTCTGCCTGGGGAGCAAAACTGCGAAACCTGCTCCATTGGAAGCGAGACAACGCATCGGCTAAGCTATTCTGCACCCCCATTAGCCTTAAATGAAATATCATTCTGCAGACAGCGCAAAACTAGATGACGCAGCAGAGATATTGCATGATGAGCCGAGGCACTCTGTTTGTTGATCGACTGGACCACCCTCATATTGTCGCACCAAAAGACTATGTGCCTACCGTGCAACGCGGGTGCCCACAGTTCGATTGCCACCACAATCGGGAATAGCTCCAGGAGCAACAAGTTCTTGGTGATCCCCTCCCTATGCCACTCGTTGGGCCAGCTATCCGCACATCAATGTCCGTCCAGATAAGCCCCAAAGCCGCACGCTCTGGAAGCATCCGTAAACCGGTTGATCTCATAGTTTGTTACGGGTGGTGACAGCCAAATATGCCTGCCATTGAACCGCCTGAGGAAAATGAGCCAGATCTGCAAATCCTCCCTGATCTCTTTGGATAGCCGTACAGCCGCATGCGGCCTAATCCTACCCGCGGTGGCTCTCTGTAGTTTTCTACAGAAAACCCTCCCCATGGGAATTACCCGGCAGGCGAAATTGAACCTCCCTAACAAGGACTGGACCTGCCTCAGTGTACTGGAGTTGGAACCTAACACTTCTGCAGTGGCCTTGTACATCTTCGTCACCTTGTCAGCTGGGAGCCTGCAGATCTTTGTTGAAGTGTCGATCTCAATTCCAAGGAATAAGAGACACATAGTTGGGCCCTCCATTTTGTCCGCTGCAATGGGAACGCCTGGCACCCTAAACAAAGCCTCGGTGGAAAACAGCGTATCTCGACAACATGTGAAATCAGGTGGCCCGATAACCAAGAAGTCATCAAGATAATGCGCAATCCACCGACACCCTGTTCCCGCCTGAATGCACCAATGCAAGAAACTACTAAATTTCTCGAATAGCGCACAGGATATCGAACAACCCATGGGCAGACAGCGATCGATATAGTATCCACCACGATGCCGAAAACCCATGTATTGATACGATTCCGGGTAAAGGGGTAACAACCTGAAAGCCGACTCAATATCAATTTTAGCCAAAAGGGAACCCCTACCGCATTCTTGCACCAAAGCTAGGGCAGACTCGAAAGATTGATAACCGACCGAACTAAGGGTGGCGTCGATTGCATCATTCACGGATTGGCCAGCAGGATAAGACAAGTACTGTATCAGCCTAAACTTTCCCTCTGCCTTCTTGGGAACTACACCTACCGGGGACAAAATCAGATTGGGAATGGGCGGAAATTGGAACGGGCCAATCATGCAACCCAAACCAACCTCCTTCCCTTTTTTCTCATCCAACACTTCCGGGAGAGCGAGCGCCGATTTCAAAATGACCGGCGCTGCTGTGGAAATGTTGCCCTGAACTGGGAGTTTAAAACCGAGGCGAAAGCCGTCATGAAGGAGGGCCGCAGTGTCTCTATCATCAAACCATGCGAGCCACTTGTCCAGCTCCACCAAATTAATTGGCGATGGACCCTTGACTCGGCAAAGTTGGATTAGTGCCTCTTCCCCTTCCACCACTTCCGCGGGCCTTTGCGCAGTCGGCGTCTGGATGTTGTCCGCCGCATGACGTGCAGATGTGCCTGAATCTACAGGATGACCCTCTCTGGCAAGACCCTGCACTAAAATCATAGCACCTTCCTTTCGTGGGGAGGGCAGTTTGCGCCCTCCACGGCCCTTGAAACCTCCTGCCTGTCCTACCCTCTGCCACCTGGCTGCTCGGCCTCATCAGCTCCAACCAGGTGTCAATATCCTTAGAGCCGAGGGGCAATTTCTCCCGCCCACTCTTACGCTTCCTGAAGAGCTCTTCGTATGCCCTCCAAATCACTGGGCATCCCAGTTGATAAGGTGCATGTACCGCCACACATCCGCCTGCTTGCTGGGCCTAGTCTCGAGATATATTGTTGCAAAAATACAGAAAGCATTCACCCATCCGGGGAATGACCGGTACTTCTCCTCCCCCATGCCTGACTTTTCGCAAGCCGCCGCCAAGGCCTTCTTGCCCTCGCCCGTCAACGCGTACATGTCCACATACTTACCTCGTTTTATTCTATCTCGCACGCTAGGCCTAATCCCATGCGTTATTTCTAAAGTTTCGACCTGTCCTAAATCACTGCAGACTAATGGCTGTTCTGCGTCTCCTGCCTGAGGTGCCTGCTTACTGCGCTTGCCTAATAATTGCGTCTCCAACAATCTGATCAGTTTTCTATGTCTATCATCAGAGTCAGAAGACCCACTGCTAGTGGAGAGGACTGGTGACCCCAACAGTTGAGCTTTGTGTGTGATAGCAGAACTGGACTCGCCCCCACCAGCAGGATTCCCGGCACCGGCCGACAACTCTCCCTCCTTTGCTGACGTGACCTGGCCCCCTGACGTGCCCGGTATCGAATCCTCACAGACCCTTGATGGCCTCCGCTCTTGTGACTCAGCTCTAGAATGTTCTCCACTGTCGGCCCTCGACTCTCTATTCGCAACCGCCAGCTCTGAAACAGAAAGAGGAACAGTAAGTTGTGCCCTGGGCAGGTAATCCAAACGCCGCCGCACAGCGCCAATGCCATTATGGCCGCCCTCCTGTGCTGGTGCTGAATAGTGAATTGGACTGAAATACCCTCTAGCCTCCTCCCGCCTCGACCGAGCTGGACTGTCGTACCGAGGCCGGAATGAGCCACCACCGTAACCACTCTGGTGAACCGTGTCGCGGGGTGGCGGTGACCGTAGGGGCAATTGACCCGCGCTAGCGTGGTGATAATCAAAAACTAAACTGTCTGAATCGGCGCCCTGACCCCCAAAAACCGCCCCCCTCGCTGCGCTAACCGTTGTGTGATCCCGTCACGCCCGAAATGACCCCCCGCGCAGGTGGAGATAGGCTTTGGCGGTACGTAGAGGGCCACGCAGACGCCTCACCTCCTAACCTCAAATTGCTGGCAACTCCGCTGTCATAGGATTCCGCCCCTAGGTAACGTCGGTCCCGTTGGGAAGAATCCCAATGTGACGTGGGCTGGCCATATCCGCCTCCTGCCCCCCGGGAATCTAACCTGTGATGCGCTCCCCATGCAGAGCCCCTGCTACTGTGGGGCAAGAAGGGGCTTGGGGGGAAATGTAGCTGGTGCAGGACTGGTGGATTATAACTCCGTGACCCCCCCCCCCTGTGTGATGCAATGGGGGGGTAATGGGGCACTGTGTGAAAGCCAAGTCCCTCTGCACATTACTTGGTGGGCTAGAAGCACTCCCACCCTCCCTCCTCCCTCTGCTGCCTGCCTGGTGGAAATCGCCATCCCCCTGGCCCTGCATGAGACGCACGACTCCTCAGCGACCCCGCTGACTCCCCCCTCCACCCTCCCCTCACCGCTGACACTGGAGGCAGCACAAACGGCCGGGCGCGATGGCGCCCTTGCTCTGCGCATGCGCGATGCAGCCGCCTTACCCCGCTGCAGCCGAACCCGTCGGGGCATTGGAAAGAGGGGGAAGCCTAGAGGAAGGCGGAACCGAGAGCTGACCACCGTGGTGGGGGGATGAAGGGAGGCAAGATGGCGGGTGGACCCGGCATGGGAGGGGGACCTGAGGCACGCCGGGCGGGAAGTAACGCGTCTTGGACGGGGCATGGTAAAGGCAGGGGAGATACAAAACCAAAAAAAAGGAGGAGAAATGGGGGGACGGGGAGGTGGGGAGAAAACAGAAAGGGGCGAACAGGAGGAAAATTGAAAAGAAAAGGAGGGAGTACAGAGGTTATGGATGAAATGTACAGGAATGGAAATAATTTGCACAGAAAAAAACGCAGACAACAGAAACGAAAAGAGGGTGAAAAACAACAGAAATCAGACAGTAAAATACTAAGCAACTTCCGAAGCAAAATAAAACTACTTATCCGCTTTTTCTGTCACCAGCTCCACAACTCGATCTCGTGCTGCAAAGTGAGGCAGAGCAGGAAGTACAGCCTGCTATATCCAATCAAGGTCCCTCCCACGGAAGCAACCATTGGTTGGTCCCCACCCCATGTTAACCCCTTAAGGTAAGTGTTCAGCTTGCTACAAACCCTGTCACCCTTTAAGTGCGTTCATCCTAAAAGCCTCACCTGTCATTGCTTTGGGCTTTTCTACGTTTAGAATTATGCACTCTTAGTAAATTACCCCTGCTGAATCCATTAATCCTCTAAATTATTTTGCTGGAACTTATTAGAAATAATGTAATGTAAATAATTGTAATCAGTAATCGGTCTATTTATTAAATGTTGAACTGGCCAGGGTCATGGATGCCCAATGCTCATTGATGCCAATGGGGAGTGAAAGCTAGCTTGTCTGGTCCAATCCCACAGAAGAGCTAACGTTGCAAAAATTGTTGAAAAAGTTAATGCTGGCTATGAAAGCAAGGTGTCAAAACACACAGTGCATCGCTGTGAAAGAGCAAAAGGCTCTTTCACCACTTTTTGTGTATCCACAGACCAGTCAGGGTGCCCATGCTGACCCCTGTCCATCAACAAAAGTGTCTACAATGAGTACATAAGTGCCAGAACTGGACTATGGAGCAATGGAAGAAGGTAACCTGGTCTGATGAATCATATTTTCTTTTGCATCATGTGGATGGCCGTGTGTGTACGTCGTTTACCTGGAAAAGAGATGACAATGAGATGCACTATGGGAAGAAACAAAGCAGATTGATGCTTTGGGCAATGTTCTGCTGGGAAACTGTTACGACAACCAGTGCTGCATAAACTTATAGAAGGTCTTCACCTATAGCAGCCGCCTTTCCCGTAGAGACTGGTTACGCTCACAGGTACTCGGATGCCCCCAGGTCTTAAACTCAAAGTAGTATAAGTTTATACTCACACAGCTGCGTACACGTACAGGTGATGGCACACAGAGCAGCGACGGACCAGCGATCTGCACACTGGACGGAGCACCGGAGGACGTTTCAGGAAACAGTATGGTCAGGGTCACAGGCAATGTTTCGGAATCCAGGGACAGGCAATGGATCAGGATCACAAGCAAAGGTTCAGGCAAAAGGTCAAGGGTCACAGGCACCGCCGCGGCTCGTAACAGAAACCTTGGGTCCTGGCATTCATGTGGATCTTACTCTGACACGTACCACCTACCAAAACATTGTTGCAGATCAAGTACACACCTTCATGGCAACAGTGTTCCCTAATGACAGTGGCATCTTTCAGGATAATGCGTCCTGCCGCACTGCAAACATTGTTCAGGAATGGTTTGAGGAATATGACAAACAGTTCAAGGTGTTGACTTGACCTCTAAATTCCCAATAATCTCAATCTGATCGAGCATCTAGTGGAATGTGCTGGAAAAACAAGTCTGAGCCATGGAGGCACCAAATCACTTACTTACCGGACTTTAAGGATCTGCTGCTAACGGCTTGGTGCCAGATACATAGTAACATAGTTGATCAGGTTGAAAAAATACACCAGTCCATCAAGTTCAAACTATTTTGGATCTCCTGCGATCCCTCTCTTATATTTGAAATTAATCCAGATGAAGCAACCACCAATCTGTTTCAATTGGGAAAATCCTTCCTGACCTATCCTTCAATTTAATTACTTGTCGTAACCCTGGATATACTTTTCCACAAAAAATAACCACAGGACACCTTCCAACGTCTTGTGGAGTCCATTCCTTGATGGGTTAAAGCTGTTTTGGTGGCACGAGGGGGACCCGCACAACAATTAAGCAGGTGGTCTTAATGTTGTAGTTGATCGGTGTGTGTGTGTATATATATATATATATATATATATATATATATATATATATATATATATATATATATATATGGGCTTGAAACATAATATAATTATAATATAACTATCAAAACCAAATGAGCCCTGTCATTTAGATTTGGACTGTACATCTTCAATCAATTTTAAGTAAATTTAGTAAATATACCCTCTTATTGATCTTTGAAAGCCCATATATCCAGCTGCTACAGGATATTCTGCAGCAACAAAATGTTCTGGAAACAAAGCATTTTTCTTCCCAAATTAAATAATACTTTGGCTGTCTCATTTGTACTGTTATTTTGGTGTAAATTATGGAGTCACTAAGTAAAGAAAAATGCTACCTATTTTTATAGTTATCTTAAATAATAATGACCCTAGCAGCACATATAATATAGTTATATACATTTGGAAAGAAGTAATAATATAGTAAATAATAAATACATGAAACTTTGAATGATAAATGCTGTTGCTTGTTTTGATGCCTTTGTGTTCTATGCAGTAATGTTTTCTCCAGTTACCTTTATGACCTCCTAACTTGTTTTTTTTTGTCTTTTATAGGAAATTTCCTTTGGCTACTCCAACTTTAGTGGCTTATGCACCGGGGACATATTCACGGAAATTCTTTGTCAAGGGGCAGTATTTCTAAATTCAGAAGAAGACTTTGTTTAATAGCATCTGCTAGGACAAAAGACTGTATATTCTAATATTACCTAGTAGGTATACACACCAGTTTTAGACAGTGACTGTCATCTACAAAGCAAAACACAGTGCACTGTTTCATTTAACACAGTTGTATATGGATTAGTGTGTTTATGATTCCTTGATCATGCCCCCATGAGCAATGCATGTTAACTAATATTGAGGGTTCTTTCCTGCTGTTCCATCTGCAGGCACCTTTGTACTCAGGTACGGAAAGTTGGGAGGAATAACCTGTTCACTGCTGTTCTGTTCTGGTGTGCACAGAAATGAATGGGTTTTTGGAGGGGAGGGGGTAAGGAGCAACCTAGTGCTTCAGAATGCTAGACCCCATCACGATGTGGCCATGCCCCCTTTGTGATGTGTTAACGACTCCTGTCCCGATTAAAGAAACTGGAAAGTTGGGAGGTGTGATAAATATACAGTCATGGCCAAAAGTTTTGAGAATGACACAAATATTGTTTTTTACATATATCCTTTTTGTCAGATGTTGCTATGATATACTGAAATACAATTGCAAGCATTTCATAAGTGTCAAAGGCTTTTATTGACAATTACATTAAGTTTATGCAAAGAGTCAATATTTGCAGTGTTGACCCTTCTTTTTGAAGACCTCTGCAATTCGCCCTGGCATGCTGTCAATCAACTTCTGGCGGGTGACCAACTACTGTGATCGGTTTAGCTGTTGATCTGTAGATTAAATGGTATTTAGAGGGTATGCAAGTATGTATTTTTTTTATCTGCATATGGCGTGGCCTGGCTAGATCTACTGTGTCTAGTATTTAGTATTATTAGTCAAGGAGGGTATCCATGCCTCTGATGTGTATATGGATTGTGCAAACAAATTAAATGCATTAACTTGGTTTCTTATAGAAATATATTTAATACCACAATCTTCCCTCACTTGTGCTCATGTGCATGCCAGCATTTGTAGCGCCAAAAGTTTGCACTATAAATGGTGACCACATAAGTGTTGCCCCCATCATAAAGTAATTATTATTGCCCGTGTTAGCAATCAAATTGTTAGGCACCACCATCCATGCTTACCTTCTCCGCTGCAGGGGAGGAGGCTTTCTCCCACTGCCGGTTCTGAGCGTCCATTACCTAGCAGTGGGATACGACTTCCGGGTGCTTCTATTGACGGTCTGCGCATGTGCTCCGGTTGCTAGGCATCGGGACACAATTATTAGGTTTCCCTAGTGGCTGTCAGTCTTCTGGTGACATCACTGACAACCTGTACGTATTGGACTGCCTATATAAGGCAGATTCTGGCATTTACCCACTGTCAGAGCATTGGGTCATGCCTTGTTTGGTTCCCGATCGAGCATGCTAGCTCCAGTTCTTTCTGTATCATTTAAATCCTGAAATTCCAGCTTTGACGCCTGCTAATTCTTGCCTACACTCCTGTATCATGATTTTGGTTCTGTTTGGATCTTCCGATTCTGAACTCGGCTTCCCGGACTACACGTTGCTCCACAATTCTGGCTTTGTTTGGATTTCCAAGTTCTGACCTCGGCTACCTTAACTACTCTTTGCTTAGACACCAGTTGTCTCACTAGCAACTGGCATAGAGGGCTACAACCTGCACTTCCATGCAGTGAAGACCAAATCTCCTTGCGGGAGGTCCTGGTGAACACTGGGAGCGTGTTAGACTTCTTGCCTCTTTGCTCAGTAGCGCCAACTGCTACTGTAGGTACCAAAACATCAATCAACTTTTGGGCCACATATTGACTGATGGCCACCCATTCTTGCCTAATCAATGCTTGGAGTTTGTCAAAATGTGTGGGTTTTTGATTGTCCATCCGCCAGTTTAAGATTCACCACAAGTTCTTATGGGATTAAGAACTGGGGAGTTTCCTGGCCATGGACCCAAAATGTCAATGTTTTGATCCCCGAGTCATTTAGTTATTACTTTTGTCTTATGGCAGGGTGTTCCATCATGCTGGAAAAGTCATTGTTCCTCACCAATCTTGGATGGTTGGAAGAAGTTGCTCTTAGAGGATGTTTTGGTACCATTCTTTATTCATGTCTGTGTTCTTAGGCAAAATTGTGAGTGAGCCCACTCCCTTGGCTGAGAAGCAACCCCACACATGAATGGTCTCAGGATACTTTACTGTTGGCAGGACACAGGACTGATGGTAGGACTCACCTTTATTTCTCCGGACAAGTGTTTTTCCAGATGCCCCAAACAATCTAAAAGGGGATTCATCATAGAAAATGACTTTACCCCAGTCCTCAGCAGTCCAATCCCTGTACCTTTTGCAGACTATCAGTCTGTCCCTGATGTTTTTCCTGGAGAGAAGTGACTTCTTTTCTTCTTGACACAAGGCCATCCTCCAAAAGTATTCGCCTCACTGTGCGTGCAGATGCACTCACACCTGCCTGCTGCCATTCCTTAGCAAGCTCTGACTGGTGGTGCCCCAAACCCGCAGCTGAATCAACTTTAGGAGACGGTCCTGGCACTTGCTGGATGTTCTTGGACACCCCGAAGCCATCTTCACAACTACTGAACCTCTCTACTTGAAATTCTTGATGATCCAATAAATGGTTGATTTAGGTGCAATCTTACTAGCAGCAATATCCGTGCCTGTGAAGCCTTTTTTGTGCAAAGCAATGATGACTGCATGTGTTTCCTTGCAGGTAACCATGGTTAACAGAAGAACAATGATTTCTAGCACCACCCTCCTATTAAAGCTTCCAGTCTGTTATTCTAACGCAATCAGCATAACAGAGTGATCTCCAGCCTTGTCCTCATCAACACTCTCACCTGTGTTAATGAGAGAATCACTGACCTGATCCTTTTGTGGCAGGGCTGCAATGCAGTAGAAATGTTGTTTTTGGGATAAAGTTCATTGTCATGGCAAAGAGGGACTGAAATTAATTGCATATCATCTGATCACTCTGACATTGTGGAGTATATGCAAATTTCCATCATAAAAACTGAGGCAGCAGACTTTGTGAAAAATAATATTTGTGTCATTCTCAAAACTTGGACATGACTGTATACTCATCTAAATTTGACATACTGTAGGCTCTTATATCTAACTTTCCCAATGAGAGGTGCAGTTCATATTAATCACATAAGGATTTAGTCAGCGCTTAAAATAGCTGATAACAAGTGCAATCAGCAGTTTCACTTAACTAGCATGGGAAAATAAATATGTAAAATAATTATATATATTTATATATATATGTGTATATATATATATATATATATATATATATATATATATATATATATATATATATATATATATATATACACATACACACGTAAACATAACATACTACTTTTTATTATAACTTAATAGGCACCAAATGATGTGCACACTTTAATACAATGACATTATGTAGTGTAATTTACACAAACTGCTTTCAGAGATTTTTAGAACACCTGGATACAGGAGATGGCATTTTCCCCCTTCTTCATTTGATAAAGTGCCATAATGTGATGTAGAAGTGGCCAAATAGGTGTAATACAGGCTGACGTCTGACTGACAGACAGCTTTCACATTAGAAGTAAATGATAACAGATTTAGAAGACTGAAATGTAGACCCCTCTTGACTGTGACCGACCTCTGACCTGACTCCTGCAAGCTTGACTAGTGCAGGGTAATTGTCACAGGTGCAGGGAAACAGCCAGTCTACCAAGTCTGCTTACAAAAGCAAGTAGGATAGGAGCTTTAAAGAGGGGGCTTGACCTCTGTTGACACTTCAAGGAGACTTAGTTTAAACAATGGAAGGAAATAGATGGATGAGAATCAAGCGGAAATTGGGTCAACTCCACTTCCGCTGAATAACTTTGTGCCATTGGGAAATGGAATCTGAATTAAGTTCTGAGTAAGGGGTGTATGGCTGCTATTAATTTGAATATTAAATTTGTTTGTTAACTAGGGGTGGAAAAATATGGTAAAGGTCAAGCTTTTGTGGAGCCTGATTCATCAAGGAATGTCAGTTTTTTTAGTATAATCTGCAAATTTGATCTGCGCATGCCCAGAACCAGATAATATGCAACTAAACACATCAACGTTCAATTAGAACATTGATGTGTTTAGAAGGACACTTACAGCAGTTTACAATTTCTGGGAGGGAGCTGGGCAGGGAAAAGGCGTTCACCCATAGTCATTGTACAAGAGGGTGCCAAACTCAAGTGCACACAGCCACATCCGACTCAGGCTTTGGGCATCTCAAAGGTACTTGTTTTTCTGCTGTATATCTTACTTCAGGTACAGGGCCAGTCTGCATCCTGAGTACTGGTGATGACAGTCGCGTATGCATGCTATAACATGTGGTATGAATCAGGAGCAACTGTAAAAAATGTATTTTATATTCAGTAGACATTAGGAATATCCAAATAAATGTATTTCAAATGTATCTATCTATCTATCTATTTATGTGTGTGTATGTGTATATATATATATATATATATATATATATATATATATATATATATATATATATATCTACACTAGAGATGAGCACGCTCGGATTTCGCTAATCCGAGCCCACCCGAACAGTGCGGATCCGACGGGATCTGAGCACTGTTCGGGAACTTCCGGGCGCCAAATGAAGCCAAACCGAGGCTATGACATCCAAGTCTCGCGTCGGATCTCGCGAGACTCGGATCTCATAAATGCCCCGCTTGTGGCCGCCATCTTCATTCTCCCTGTGGTTAGTAAAGATTGAGGTTGATGTGCTCTGTCCTGCTGATAACTTTACTAAAGTGGTGCTTTGTCCTGCTGAGTGAATTAGTAGTTTGTCCAGTGCACTGTCCTGCTGATTTATTTAGTCAAGTGGTGCTTTGTCCTGCTGAGTGCAGTAGTACTTTTTCCAGTGCTCTGTCCTGCTGATTCTAGTGGTGCTTTGGCCAGTGTCTGTGCTGGTGAGTCCAGTGGTGCTTTTGTCCTGTATTTGTTTCTGATAAGTCCATATCAATTTGTTAATTAGCCAAAAATCTTTTAAAAAATTAAAAAGAAATCTCCAAAAAAAATAAAAATAAAAAAAAAAATATAAAAAAATAATTGAAAAAGGTATAAAAAATATTATAGAGCAATATATTCTTGCAGTCCCAAAATAGAGGACCTGCCATTTCTATTACTATGTTCATTATTTCTGTAGTTCCAAAAAATAGGAACTGCCAGTTCTATTACTACGGTCATTGTTTGTGTAATTCCAAAAAATAGGAACTGCCAGTTCTATTACTACGGTCATTGTTTGTGTAGTTCCAAAAAATAGGAACTGCCAGTTCTATTACTACGGTCATTGTTTGTGTAGTTCCAAAAAAATAGGAACTGCCAGTTCTATTACTACGGTCATTGTTTGTGTAGTTCCAAAAATATAGGAACTGCCAGTTCTATTACTACAGTCATTGTTTGTGTAGTTCCAAAAAATAGGAACTGTCAGTTCTATTACTAGGGTCATTGTTTGTGTAGTTCCAAAAAATAGGAACTGCCAGTTCTATTACTACGGTCATTATTTGTGTAGTCCCAAAGTGTGAGTGGTTTAGGGGTACGCTCTCTTGTGCTGCATATAATGGAGTACAAATATTTTGAGGATAAAGTAGGGAAAGATCAAGACCCACTTCCTCCTAATGCTGAAGCTGCTGCCACTAGTCAAGACATTGACATAGACGCTGAAATGCCATTAACGTCGGCTGCCAAGGGCGATGCCCAATCTCATAGTATAGGGTTTGTAAAATCCAAAAACCCAAAGTTCCCAAAAATTAGCAAAAAAAGAAAATTAAAATCATCTGAGGAGAAACGTAAACTTGCCAATTTACGACACGGAGTGGCAAGGAACGGCCTAGGCCCTGGCCCATGTTCATGACTAGTGGTTCAGCTTCACCCATGGATCTAAGCACTTCTCCCCCCCCCTCTAACAAATTTAAGAGACTAAAGCTGTCATCAACAACTAGTCCAAGTCCAGCGAGTCCAAGGATTTTTGTGGTTGCGAAGCCTGACCTTCCCATCACTGTACAGGAAGATGTGGCTCCTTCAACCATTTCCAGCACGCCCTCTGCATATGCTGGAAGGATCACCCACAGTCCAGTTACAGATTTGGCTAATGAAGGTGTGAATGTTGTACACCGGGAGGAGGATATTGATGTAGCTGGCGCTGAGGAGGAGGATGCTGATGTGGTTATCATAAATGAGCCACCAGGGGGGGAAACAGTTGTTGTCCATGGGATGAAAAAGCCCATCGTCATGCCTGGTCAGAAGACCAAAAAATCCACCTCTTCTGTCTGGAGTTATTTTTATCCGAATCCGGACAACAAATGTATGGCCATATGTAGCTTATGTAAAGCTCAAATAAGCAGGGGTAAGGATCTTAGCCACCTAGGGACATCCTCACTTATACGTCACCTGAAGAACCTTCATAATTCAGTGTTTAGTTCAGGACCTGTGGCTAGGACCGTCAGCAGTCCATGGACACCTATATCCCTTGGTCCTGTTGGATACATACCACCAACACCCTCCTCGTCAACTTCCTCCACGATCTCCATCAGATTTAGTCCTGCAGGCCATGTCACCAGCCAGACTGAGTCCTCTTCAATACGGGATTCATCCGAGGAATCCTGCAGCGGTACGCCTACTACTGCCACTGCTGCTGTTGCTGCTGGTAGTCTGTCATCTTCCCAGAGGGAAAGTCGTAAGACCGCTACAACTTTCACCAAACAGTTGACCGTCCAACAGTCGTTTGCCCTGAGCACAAAGTACGACAGAACTCATCCTATAGCAAAGCGGATAACTGCGGCGGTAACTGCTATGTTGGTGTTAGATGTGCGTCCGGTGTCCGCCATCAGTGGAGTGGGATTTAGACGGTTGATGAAGGTATTGTGTCCCCGGTACCAAATCCTGTTGAGATTCCACTTCACTAGGCAAGCGATACCAAAGATGTACAGAGAAGTACGAACAAGTGTCCTCAGTGCTCTGAAAAATGCGGTTGTACCCACTGTCCACTTAACCACGGACATGTGGACAAGTGGTTCAGGGCAAACTAAGGACTATATGACTGTGACAGCCCACTGGGTAGATGCATTGCCTTCCGCAGCAACAGCAGCAGCTGCATCAGTAGCAGCATCTCCACAACGGCTGCTCGTGCAAAGGCAGGCAACGTTGTGTATCACAGGTTTTAGTAAGAGGCACAACGCTGACAACCTCTTAGAAAAACTGAGGGAAATAATCTCGGAGTGGCTTACCCCACTTAGACTCTCCTGGGGATTTGTGGTGTCAGACAACGCCAGTAACATTGTGCGGGCATTACATATGGGCAATTTCCACTACGTCCCATGTTTTGCCCACACCGTTAATTTGGTGGTGCAGCATTATTTGAAGAGTGACAGGGGTGTGCAGGAGATGCTTGCGGTGGCCCGCAAAATTGCTGGACACTTTCGGCATTCTGCCAGTGCCTACCGCAGACCCGAGCAACATTAAAAAAGCCTGAACCTGCCCTGCCATCACCTCAAACAAGAGGTTGTGACGCACTGGAACTCCACCCTCTATTGCTGCAGAGGATGGAGGAGCAGCAAAAGGCCATTCAAGCCTACACAGCCACCTACGACATAGGAAAAGGAGTGGGGATGCGCCTGAGTCAAGCACACTGGAGACTGATTTCCGTGTTGTGCAAGGTTCTGCAGCCATTTGAACTTGCCACACGAGAAGTCAGTCACGACACTGCCAGCTTGAGTCAGGTCATTCCCCTGATCAGGCTGTTGCAGAAGCAGCTGGAGAAAGTGAGGGAGGAGCTGGTAAACCATTGCGATTCCACCAAGCATGTATCTCTTGTGGATGAAGCCCTTCGTACGCTTTGCCAGGATCCGAGGGTGGTCACTCTTTTAAAGTCAGAGGAATACATTCTGGCCACCGTGCTCGATCCTCGGTTTAAAGCGTATGTTGTGTCTCTGTTTCCGGCGGACACAAGTCTACAGAGGTGCAAAGACCCGCTGGTCAGGAAATTGTCCTCTGAAGAGAACCGTGACATGCCAACAGCTCCACCTTCATTTTCTTCCACACCTAAGGCTGCGAGGAAAAAGCTCAGTTTTTATAAAAGACTCGCTAGCGGGGATGCAGACAAGATCTGGTCCGGACTGAAGGACCTGCCAACCATTGCAGACATGTCTACTGTCGCTGCATTGGATGCTGTCACAATAGAAAAAATGGTGGAGGATTATTTTTCTGACACCATCCAAATAGACATGTCAGACAGTCCATATTGTTACTAGCAGGAAAAAAAAAAGGCAGTTTGGAAGCCCCTGTACAAACTGGCTCTATTTTACCTGAGTTGTCCCCCCTCCAGTGTGTACTCGGAAAGAGTTTTTAGTGCAGCGGGGAACCTGGTCAGTGAGCGGCGAAGGAGGTTGCTTCCGCAGAACATTGAAAAAATGATGTTCATAAAAATGAATTATCAATTCCTCAATCAAGTACAGCACTGGCCTCCAGATACTACAGAGGGACCTGTGGTTGTGGAGTCCAGCGGGGACGAATTGATAATGTGTGAGGATGAGGAAGTACACACTGAAGGGGGAGAGGAATCAGAGGATGAGGATGAGGACGACATCTTGCCTCAGTAGAGCCAGTTTAGTTTGTACAGGGAGAGATGAATAGCTTTTTTTGTGTGGGGGCCCAAACAAACCAATCATTTCAGCCACAGTAGTTTGGTAGGCCCTGTCGCTGAAATGATTGGTTTGTTAAAGTGTGCATGTCCTATTTCAACAACATAAGGGTGGGTGGAAGGGCCCAAGGACAATTCCATCTTGCAACTCTTTTTTTGGCATTATGTGCTCTTTGGGGCCTAGTTCTATCTCCATCAGAGATATTCCTGCAGGCCATGTCACCGGCACAGCTATGTTGGTTTTAGACGTGCGTCCGTTGTCCGCCATCTGTGCAGTGAAATTTAGACTAGTTGAAGGAGGTTGTCTTTGTTTCTGTAGTTCCAAAAAAGATGAACTGCCATTTCTATTACTATGTTCTTTGTTTTTATAGTTCCAAAAAAGAGTAACTGCCATTTCTATTACTACTTTCTTTTTTTCTATAGTTCCAAAAAAGGGGAACTGCCATTTCTATTACTATGTTCTTTGTTTTTATAGTTCCATAAAAGAGAAATTGCCATTTCTATTGCTACGTTCTTTTTTTCTGTAGTTCCAAAAAAGGGGAACTGCCATTTCTATTACTATGTTCTTTTTTTCTGTAGTTCCAAAAAAGGGGAACTGCCATTTCTATTACTATGTTCTTTGTTTTTATAGTTCCAAAAAAGAGGAACTGCCATTTCTATTACTACGTTCTTTGTTTCTGTAGTTCCAAAAAAGGGGAACTGCCATTTTTAATACTATGTTCTTTGTTTTTATCTGTGCAGTGGAATTCAGACCAGTTGAGGGTGATATATTGTGGCCCCGGTACTAAATTGGGTACCGGGGCCACTCCACTACGCAGTCCAGATAGATGCGTATCAACTACATTCAGTGTTGGGTCCAAATCCAAAATTAATGAAAATGACCTGTCATCGTCAAAAACAAGAGGTATTGATGCGCTCGAACTACACCCTGTATATGCTGCAGAGGATGTAGAAGCAGGCAGCTGTGCAGTGGAATTCAGAACAGTTGAGGGTGATATATTGTGGCCCCGGTACCAAATTGGGTACCGGGGCCACTCCACTACGCAGTCCAGATAGATGCGTATCAGATATTAAACTACATTCAGTGTTGGGGCCAAATCCAAAATTAATAAAAAATTTCATCATCAAAAACAAGAGGTATTGACACGCTCGAACTACACCCTGTATATGCTGCAGAGGATGTAGGAGCAGGCAGCTGTGCAGTGGAATTGAGACCATTTGAAGGCGGAGGTATTGTGGCCCTGGTACCAAATTGGGTACCGGGGCCACTCCACTACGCAGTCCAGAAAGCTAACTCAGTGCAACGTTTTGGACTAAAAGGAATATTGTGAGGTGTGAGGTGTTCAGAATAGACTGGAAATTAGTGGAAATGATTGTTATTGAATGTTATTGAGGTTAATAATAGCGTAGGAGTGGAAAACAACCTAAAAACAGGATTTTAGTGCTTTTTATCCTTTTTAAAAAATAAATCAGAACCCAAAACCCGAAATCAGAACCAAAACCTTCCGTCAGGTGTTTTGGCAAAACAAATCAGAACCCAAAACCTCAAGCTAATCAGAACCCAAAACCCAAAACACTAAAAGTGCCCGGTGCACACCCCTAATCTACACACACAATATATATGGACAAAGGTATTTTGCAGTACCTGTTAATTATTGAATTGAGGTGTTCCAATCAGACCCATTGCCAGAGGTGTATAAATTCTAGCACCTAGCCAAGCAGACTCCATTTGCAAACATTTGTGATCCACAGTGGGTCTTTCTGAAGTGCTCAGTGACTTCAAGCGTGGTACTGTGATAGGATGCCACCTTTGCAATGAGACAGGTCGTGAAATTTCATCCTTGCTGGTCAACTGTAAGTGATATAATTAGAAAGCGGGGTCAACGACTGCTAAGGCTAATGGTGCATAAAAGTCGCCAAGGCTCTGCTGATTCCATAGCTGAAGAGTTCCGTACTGCTATTGTCATTAATGTAAGCACAAAAATTTTGTGGTGGGAGTTTAATGGAATGGGTTTCCATGACCGATCAGCTGCATGCAAGCCTCACATCACCAAGACCAATGCCAAGCGCCAGATGGAGTGGTGTAAAACACACCGACACTGGACTGTGGAGCAGTGGAAACGTGTTCCATGGAGTGACAAATCACACTTCTCTCTTTGGCAGTCTGATGGGCGAGTCTGGGATTGGCAGTTGCCGGGAGAATGTTACCTGCCTGATTGCATTATGCCAACTGTGAAGTTTGGTGGAGGAGGGATAATGGCATGAGGGGGTTTTTCAGGGTTTGGCCTAGCTACCTTATCTCAGTGAAACACAATCTTAATGCTTCAGCATACCAAGTCATCTTGGACAATGCTATGTTTCCAACTTTGTGGCAACAGTGTCGGGAAGGCCCTTTTCTATTCCAACATGACCGTGCCACAGTGCACAAAGCAGAGGCTACAAAGACATGGTTTGATGAGTTTGGTGTGGAAGAACTTGATTGGCCCACACAGAGCCCTGACCTCAACCCCATCAAAAACCTTTGGAATGAACTGGATCGGAGATTGCATGTCAGGCCTTCTCGTCCAACATCAGTGCCTCACCTCATAAATGCTCTACAAAATGAATGAGCACAAATTCCCACAGAAACATTCCAACATCTTGTGGAAAGCCTTCCAAGTAGAGTGGAAGTTGTGATTTGGTGACCAACTCCCTATTAGAGTATATGTATTTGAATACAATGTCATTATTGTCCCTGTTGGTGAAATGGTTCAAATTATTTTGTCCATATTGTGTGTGTGTTTGTACTTGCATTCATATGCTTGTGGGAACATTGACTGATTTACACACCATGGGGACCTGAGTCGTATTGGAGACAAAAATTGAGGTCCTCACAAAGCTTCTCAAGGCTAATCAATATAGGGGACCTTGCTGATATGCTCAGCATAAAAATCTGGTATGTCCCCGAGCCTGCCAGGGCTTGTTTGCAAGGAAATAACTGTGGCGACAGGACATGTAAGCTAAACCGAAGTGGCAACAAGCTAACACCTGGCAAGAACAGAGTCCAGTCACTGTGTGCCTTTGCTCAGCCTGTTTCATCTGACATCAGTGATGGCTTTTGGAAGCGCTTGAGTGACATGACCCAGGATGAAGTCTTACTTGCAGTCAAAAATGATCGATGCATCATTCAGATGGGACAGCCTCTGATCAACTGGGTTGGATCAGATGTTGGCAGGCATGAGTGCATCCATCATAAGCTTAGAGAAATGGCAGACTACTGCTTCAGACCAGAAGAGCTACCCCTTTGGAGAGGATGGAAAACTTTACCACCCCATCGATCTTTCTGCACATAGTAGGCGCTGTGAAGCTATAAGCTAGCTATAACGAAGAGACAGGTATATTTAAGACGCAATTGCTGGCACTCAAGATCGGGCACTGCCTGCAAAAGATAGCGAGCATTGTGGAGTGCCAAGCCATGATGGAGGGCTGCACTGCTGCGGTTGAAAACACAAAATTTCAGGAAGTTATATGAGGCGAGATGGAATGAGTTGATCTCATCGGCTCCCTTGAAAACTCTTAAGGAGTCCAAGTGGAACATGTCTCAGCTCTTACCTTTCCCAAAAGATGTGAAAAAGATGCACTTGTACCTCGCTGAGAAGCAGCAAGCCATCCAAAGTGGGCTATTCACCGAGCCATGTGAAATCCTTGTGATTTGACAGATAGACCGATCTTATGGGGTCTGAACGTCGGTCCAAATTACAGCTGAACAGGTCTTATGGGTGAGGATGCAGGCTGAGACCAACCTTTCATGATGCAGCTTTGGTGATACAGCAACATTTGCTGTAAATCTCTTTGCTTTACTGCTGGTTCTTCTCCAGACTGACTAGCGGTCGGTGATAGAATCTTCCTTAGCTGGCAGGAAGTGGATGATGAGAGTCACACTCAGCAGTTTAGTCACAGGTCGAGGGAGAGATGTGAGCTTGGGCTACAGGGATGCCGGGAAGCTCTTCACTCCTCTGCCAGTGAAGAATTGGGGAGAGAATCTTTCATGGGCAGCAGGAAAGGGATGTCGCAAGGCGCCAGGGGAACGTTGCAAGCCAGTGGAGAGCTATAAAAGGGGTTCTTAGTGGATTACAAACCCCCTGTTTGGATGATGTTATGCTCATCTAGATATATATAAAATGTCAGCTGACTGTATTGCTTTAGTTTTGTTTGCAGTGGATTTGACTTTGTCTACTCTGGAGCAGTGAGCAGACATTTATGACCAGCTTGAGCACCGTGAGAATAGACAGTAAACCTTACCAATTGTATCTTGTTTTACGATGTTATTGCATCATCACACCTTTAAATTAAACTGTATATAAAATGCTTTTATACCATATAGCCAGTATAAAATCAGTCACTCAAGTCTTTTAGTTTGATCTGTCAAATCAATGATACATGAGCCAAAGTTAATTTTTTTTTACATTGCTTCATATTTCCTATGATTAGAGATGCTCAAAATGTTTGGACCATTTTACAATTCAATTGCATTTCATCGGTGTTTTCGATTTTGCAGATATTTGCTTCTTAAGTTAGAGTTTTGCATAAAAAAAGAAATTTTATTCATTCAAGCATGAATGTGTTTGAACTAGAGATGCTCACTGACTCCCGTAAAGTGGTTTTGGTTTTGGATCTGGATTAGCTTCATGTTTTGGTTTTGGTTTTAGCTTTGGCAAAACCACCCTCGTGTGTTTTGGTTTTGGATCTGTATTTTTTTAGAAAAATTGCTAAAATATGCTAAAATCACATAATTTTGCTCTTTTTTTGATCCTACATTACTATTAACCTCACTAACACTAATTAAAAGTCATTTGTAGTCATTTGTGACCACCTCACAGGTCACATTATTATTTTCATACACTTTCGGACAAATACTGGAGCGACCTGGCTGGATGCTAAGCGACAAAGCAGTGACTCAAACACACCGTAGTTCCTACCACATCTAGGACAGATTGGCACACAGCAGTGGCAGAAAAGAAAAGTGGTGCAATATGGAATTGTCCTTGGGCCCTCCCACCCACTCTTATGTTGGATCTTAAAAAGGACATGCACACTTTAACAAACCAAGCACTTCAGCCACAAAAGTGCCACTCCTTGTGCCTGAAGTGCTTGGTATGTTTGGGCCCCCACAAAACAAGGTAACAATGGCCTTAAGGTAACAGTGGTGTTAATGAACTCTACTGTGGCAAGATGTTGTTGTCATCATCCTCAGCCTCATTCTCACCCTCATCAGTGTGTAAATCATCTTCACACATTATTAATTCATCACCGCTGGAATCCACCATTACAGAAGTCTCAGTATTTTGAAGTAATTGGCGGGAAAGGCCTTCCTCGTGGAACTTGAAGTGAATTATTATGAACATCATCTTTTCCACATTTTGAGGAAGTAGCCTCCTACACCGATCGCTGACAAGGATCCCGGCTGTGCTGAAAACTCTTTCTGAGTACACACTGGAGGGTGGGCAGCTTAAGCACTGCAAAGCGAGTTGGTACATGAGTCTTCAAATTCCCTTTTTTATCTCCCAGTATGTAAAGGGACTGTCTGATGTGTCTATTTCTATTTTATCGTGAAAATAATCCTCCACCATCCTTTGGATGATGATAGTAGGATCAGGTGGAGTTACGGCAGAGGTGTCACATTTTTTGGTCAATTCTTTTAGACCAGACCAGATGTCAAAATTTGGTGCCGAGTCATCTGCATCCTCCCTGGGTGTCTTGTCAAAGTTTTTTCCTAGCAGCAGTTGAGTGAGAAACTGAAGGAGGAGCTGCCGTCCTGTCATGTAACACTTGAACTGTCATCTTGCTCACCAGGAGCTCCTTGCATCTCTTCAAATTTGGATCAGTTGGAAAAAAGAGAAGACATAGCTCTTAAACCGAGGATCAAGCACAGTCTCCAAAATGTAGTAATCCGATTTCAAGATTTTAATAACTCTTGTATCCTGATGAAGCAAATAGAGTACTTGATCTACATTTCCGACATACTTAGCATAATTGCTTTGTTTAATCTCCTCCTTCAGTTTCTCAATCTGTTTTTCCAAAAGTCTAATTAAGGGAATAGCTTGACTCAAGCTTGTAGTGTCTGAACTCACTTCACAGGTGACAACTTCAAATGGTTTCAGCACCTTGCACAAAACGGAAAGTGTTCTCCACTGCGCTTGACTAAAATACATCCCCCCCTCCTTTCCCAATGTATGTCATGGCTTGTGAAGTAAGCGTGGATGGCTTATCGCTGTTCCTCCATACGCAGAAGCAAATACAGGGTGGAATTCCACCATGTCACCACCTCTTGCTTCAGTTGGTGGCAAGGCAAATTAAATTGCTCTTGCAGCTGCTGCAATCTCCTACACGCTGTTGCCGAATGCCGGAAATATCCAGATATTTTACGGGCCACAGACAGTATCTCCTGCACGTCCCTCTCATTTTCTAAAAAGCTCTTCACCACCAAGTTTATTGGTTTATTGTGTAAGCAAAACAGGGAATGTGATGGAATTCACCCAACTGTAATGCTCTGACAATATTGGTGGCGTTATCGGAAATTACATATCCTTGGGAAGAGTCCAAGCGGGATAAGCCATATTGCAATGACATCACTTAGTTTTTGTAAGAGTGTCAGCTGTATGCCTCTTAGTGAAGCCGGTGATACACAGAGAAGCCTGCCTCTGACAAATGTGATGTACTTGGGTACATGCTGCTGCTGTTGCTGCTGGTGAAGGTGAATCACCAACCCAGTGGGCTGTCACAGTCATATAATCTTTAGTATGGCCAGTTACGCTTGTCTACATATCTGTGGTTAAGTGTACAGTGGGTAGAATGGCATTTTGCAGCCCAATAATAACATTTTTACAAACCTTCTGGTAGAGGTGAGGAATAGCTTTCTATTGAAATGGTGTCATGATGGAATTTGGTAATGGGAACACAAGACCTCAAGTAACTGTCTAAAACTAGTTGATTTAATAGTGGATATTGGATGCAGATCTAATGCGAGCATAGTCGCCATGGCGTCTGTGATCCGCTTTGCGACTGGGGGACAGCTTTCATACTTGCTTCCTCTTGCAAAGGATTGTTTAACATTCAATTGTTGTAAACTATTAGTGGTCTTCTCCTGGGTCTGCTTCTGGGATGAAGATTCACCCCCAGCAGCAGCAACAGCAGCAGCAGTGGGACTAACGCTCAAGAATTCTTCAGAGGGATCAAGGATAGTGCAGCAGTAATCTAGCCTTAGCAACTTGGATGCAGGACTAACTCCGATCGCTACTGAGGATATTGATGAGGATGGTGTTGTGAGTGTAGATTGCAGGCGTCGGGATGTAGGTGAGAGAAGGGTCCTATCTGATGATGGACTGCTTGTTGTTATTTATTTACCATAACTTTCTAATTTTCACAACACCTTGCCATGAACTTGAGTCAAATGGCGTAACATGGATGAGGTTCCTAGATGGTTAAGGTCCCTTCCTCGACTGACTGTGGCTATACATACACTTCAAATGGCTAGACAACTGTTTGCAGGATTTGGGTAGAAATATTTCCACACATAAGAGGTGGATTTTTTGGTCTTATGTCCAGGCATGACAATGGCCTTCTTCTTATCGCGTGCCAGAACTGCTTCCACTGGTGCAGGACTTATACAAACAACATCATCCTCATCAACATCCTCATTAGCGTCATCATCAGCTACACAAATATCCCCCTCATCCTGTTCCAATTACAAAGTGGCATCCTCAATTGGTGTATCATCGGCTACAGTCGGGCTGTTCAGGCACACATCAGCAGAAATGCTGAAAGGGGCCTTCTTTATGGGTACACTTTCAGAATGGACAAGATTATACATAGCACTCGTGGATGGACTCTCCTCAGGGATTTGTGTCATTTCTGAATCTGAGCATACATTTTCCTCTAATACCTTACTGTTTTCTTCCAGTTAGGCTTTTACACGTAAAAGTATTTGGGCATCAATTTTGGAGTCCGAATTACTTGGTCTTGCTTGGTCACACGTGACCTTACAAGAAGATGCCTCAGTAACAGTTTTAGATCTTGCACTCATAGAGAAAAGTGAAGGCCTCATTCTTTCATTGCCACTGCGTGTGTAGAATAGCATGTTGTAAAAAAAATTCCGGCAGATAACTTTGCCTGCATTATAGCTCTTTTTTTCTTGACCACGGAAAAAGGTGCTTTTTAGATGTTTGTTTCCCTGACTTAAAAAGACTATGTACTTTTTCATAGACTGGTGACAGCAGCTGCTTGCTGCTCCTGCTCTTCTGTGTACTGTTGTGAATCCATTTGGATAACACTGTACACTTTTTGGTACAACTTCAGAAGAAAAGCCTGCAAGGACTACTATTTGTATTTCAGCAATGACAATTAGCAATGCAGCAATGGAGCTCTTGTCTTTGGATGTATATAATACCCTAAGATTTTTGGTGCAAATTCAGAAAAAAAGCCTGCAAGGACTAGTAGTTGTATTTCAGCAATGACAATTAGCAATGGAGCTCTTGTCTTTGGTTGTATATAACACCGTACACTTTTTGGTGCAAATTCAGAAGAAAAGCCTGCAATGACTAGTATTTGTATTTCAGCAATGACAATTAGCAACGCAGCTCTCCTTTTTGTGTGTTACCTATATAACACAGTAGAATTGGACTGCAGAATTACATCAACCCTGTAAGCACTATTATTTGTATTTTCTGCAATGAGATTTCACACTGGAGCTCTCCTATCAGTGTGTTACCTATATAACACAGTAGAATTGGACTGCATAATTAAACCAACCCTGCCAGCAGCACTAGTATTTGTATTTTTCTGCAATGAGATTTAACACTGGAGCTATGGAGCTCTCCTGAATGTCACTGATTACTTTGTTTAACACTGCTACCACCCTCCTTTTTCAATTCTCTAACTTTGCCTGCCCAACTGCTCTACACTCTATGCTACCCCTTCTGTATTCCTCTCTCAAATAAGCGCTAGATTGCCATGGAGGGCGGTATTTATAGGTTCCAAAACTCCCGAGATCCGACGATGTCACAATGACATTTTGCCTCGTTTTGGAATCCGAAAAAGTGCGAAACTACCAAGCCTGAGCATCTCTAGTTTGAACCAATTTGTACATCATAACCAATATAAGTGTACTGATTTTTATTTTGTAATTGATTCAAGACCCTGAACTGGTAAGAATACAACAAATCAAGAACTCTGGGTGCTAGGTGGGTCCTGTGTTCACTGCACACCCTGCACTCAAGGCGGATACACCACAAAACAGCTGGCTCAGTTTGGTCTATAACTTGGGGAGGAAAAATTAAAGTCAGAGTGCGTATAACTTTGATAAAGGTTATGCAATACAGACACAGGTTAAAGGATCACTAGACTCCAAAACTGTAGTTTTTAGATATAATAAAATTACACTGTTCAGTGTTAACCTTACATTTTACTGCAGCTCTGTTAAAAAGTAAATTATTATCTCCCCACTCCATTACAGGCAGCAGAAACTCCTCCGTATCTTTAGGAAGGTATCCTGATGGGATCTGATGCAGGTCACAAAGCTGGATCAGATGGGAGGTATGCTATATTGAGTGTTATTCTCTCTTTAAAGCAGGATTATACTGTGGTCTCAAAGCATATTCATGTAGATGCTGTTTCTTTTAGCATTAAGAAAATGTCAATGTGCCCACTTGTAGTTGCTCACCGCTGTACATTTCTGAACCTCTGTGTTTCATTAAAAATAAGGAAGCAAGTTTTATGTGATCGCATTACCATTTAAATGCCGCCACTAACACATCCTTTAGCAAACCCTGAACAAATTCCATGGTGTGATTCCAAAGTCAGTGATGGGTTTCACAAAACACAATAGTCCTAATATGCAACCACCCAAATATTTGGCCACAGTTAATGAAAGGGGCACAACAAAAATGTTAGTGGTATCAGGTTTGCTGGTTTTGGACAGTGACGCTCTTCAGGGTAGAAAGCAAAAATTACTGTCAGGTTCCTTTTGAAGGTCAGAGGTCGCGCCCTAAAGTTATTATTTAGTCATAAAATGCTTTGATGAGTAACCTGATCACAGCTCAGTGTATACAAAGCCTAAGGATAATTGTCTGTGGAAAATGGAGAGATTGTGTTACTCTTAATAGACTGCCAGGCTTCCATATAGCTAGATAAATGCTGAGTCTGTGGTGAATGGGGTGATGGGAAATCCCATCTGTTTGGTTCCTGTTGGCTCTGCATAATTATATAAACACAATAAATAGACTAGATTGTATTACGGGAGCAGCCGCCATTTTAAAAAACCTCTGTCACTGTGGTTTCTGTGTGAGCCGGCCTTAACCCATCTGAGTTGATTTCGGCAGTGGGAATCTGTTTGTGGTGACAGAATGTCAAATAATTATCTTTCAGGCATGTAGGCATTTGCAACAACATTCAATGGCATTCAGTCATGATTTAAATACTTATAAATCTCCATTCCAGTTCTCTGGATTCGTCTAAACTTTAAATGTCTATGTCTAGTAACATCAGCTGTTTGAAACGCCAATAAAGAAATATATCTACCACTAAAGCATCAAAGCAAAATATCTTTACGTTTATTTCTGTTTGTTACAAATGCTGTGCAAATAGCAAGAAAAACAGGTGCGCATGCACAGGAAAAACCATAAAATTTGACATGTGAAATTTCAAAATTTATATTTTATAAATGTATTTTTTTCCAACACAATGGAACCTAAAACTGTTTAATTCTACCAGCTACCACAAAACCCCCACGTTCACATGAACTACAGGCTTCGTGTTTAGTTTAGCAGACAAAAAAGAAAACATAAAAAAGCAATGATGCTTATTATACCCAAGACTCCAATGGGAAAAGGGAGCATTGTCTACCTGTGTGTTTCAGGAAGAAACTGTGTGCATACCACTTTAGAGGTTTATTGCATGCTCACTGCTCGGGTACAGATGAGGATTGAGTGCCATTCTGTCTCTCTGCCCATGACAGGTATTTGAAGAGAAAAAGAGGGCAGCAACAGGGGGCATGAAATCCTATAGAGAGGGGAAGTGCTGTCAGCCGGAGGGGATTTTATCTGCTTTATGTTTTTTTTTTGTGTCTTTTGACACCTCTAGTTGAGGCTTTAGTTGCTAGTCTTTCTAGCAATAGCGATGCTATTAACCATTTATATGCAAGCCTAATCTACAACAAGGAAGTTGGACATGTTTTTCTGGAAGTTATACAGGGGATGGTTTGTAAACCTATAAGAATAAACACAGACTTATCTATAATTTAATCCAGTCCTTAGGGAGACTCTTAAATAGGCATGCGAAAAAATCAAATACATACACGTCGATAAAAACATACATACCAAACCCAGACATTGGTGTATTTCTATGGTGGTGCAGGTACTATAGCAGGGTTCCACTGATACTACTGTACAGTACTTTAATGTGTATTGTATATATCTGGGACTTGCAAAATATTGACAAGAGAATTGGCAGGGCTATCTAGCAAGTAAAGTATTTATAAGAAGTCATTATACAAGTGAAACAAAATTACATACTTTAAGAAACTTTAAGCATATACACAACTAAAGGAATGAAACTGATTCATGCCCAGCACCATGTGTTTAACGGCTTTCTTTTAATAAAACATACATAAACATTCCATAAGGTTTACGTTGATTTATGTTTTCAGACCTGGCGCAACCACACATAAAAGATTACAAAATATAAAATAAAATGCAAAAACTTTAAGAAAAAAGTGGCATATATTACATAGAATGTTTTGGGGGCGAGTTAAGCACAGGAAGTGGATGTGGGGGGGTTGGACAGAGTGGGTGAATGTGTGTGTGTGTGTGTGGGGGGGGGGGGGTTGGGTACAAAGATAGAAAGCCACTCTAGGTCTGAATTACCCTCCACTCCAATCAGTTTTGCTGGATGCTTTTAATGACGACCCGTCCTGCTTTTCTTGTCCTCCCCCACTCAGAAGCCCTATCTCTACAATGAGCACACCATTCAGGTCTGACAGCAGCACAATCAGGACTCCATTCACAGGCGGCCTGTGTTAACCCCTCTGAAAAGAACTCTAATGCATGTGGCAGTAATGGCAATTAGGTAAAAAAAAAGGGAATATTAGGAGACAAAAGCTGTGGTTTTCAAGCATTACAGGTATATATACATACATATATATATATATATATATATATATATATATATATATATATCTATATATGTGTATATATATATATATATATATATATATATATATATATATAATTATTTATTAAGCATTACTTATTATTTATATAGTGCAAACATATTGTGCAGCACTTTACAGAGAATGTTTAATCACTCACATCAGTCCCTGTCCCTGAACATTCTTAATTCTGTACCAAACTAACAGACAAACACACACACACACACACACACACACACTCTAACATTAAACCCCAGTGCTGTGAGGCAGCAATGCTAGCTGCTGTGCCAGTGTGCAGCGTGTGTTGCCCTATAATATCTCTCTCTTGTGTGTGTGTGTGTGTGTGTATGTATATCTATACATATATGTGTATATATATATATATATATATATATATATACAGACACATACATACACACACACACAGAGGTCAATGTGGAAATTTAGAAGTGGGGGTATGGAAGATGCAAGTGAATGGAGTGGTATGGAATGAAGTGGATAGTTTTACTGTGAAGGCATTGGAAAAAGTGGCAGTATGGCGCGCCACCGTATATACCCCCACTTCGACCAATATATACATTACATACTTAGTAATACAGGCATATATTATGTACACATACATATGTGTAGACATGCCCTTGTACTTACACAATCACAAATATACACACTCATGCAGTCGCAAAATAGAGGGTCAAGTAATCATACTTGCTTCCCATTCTTTATTTCTCAAGTGTCAAGACTTAACACTTCAATTAATTAGAACAGAAAAAATAAGGACATAGCTGTGCTTCAAATCCTCATCTAGATAAACAAAGTAATTGCCTCAGATGCAAGGTGCTTCTGTTTGCTTGTTAAAATCAGTTTTCTGCATATTGCTGGTATCTCTCATGTGACATCAGTGTCTACAGTGTATACACTCCTAGACACTACAGGGCCTATTTTTTTAAATTAGCACTCAACATGGCAATAAGTGTCCTTTTTTTTTATCGCTGCTTATTGCAGGTTGCTTATTGCTCGGGAACAGCCGTCCAGGACTACTTAGTATTTGTGCGTGGGGCCCGGCGCATGCATGGACTGCGGTTTGCGCAAAAAATAAATAAAAGCCTTTTTTTCTTTTCAATAAAGCTTTTCTATATAAAAAAAATATGAACAATCTAATATATACATTATATTATACCCACCATTTTGTTTTTGCTTGCTCAGAATTTTTTTTTTTTCTGGGGACAAAGCAATAGCTCCATTCACTTTTAAAAGCAGACTGAAAAAATTATTTATTTAATTAAATTATTGTTATTATTTTTTTCACTCCTCTCTTTCTGTTAACGCTATTTTCACATATATAATAAATATGCTTTGCCGTACATGGGAAAGCCTTAACCAGTAAGATCCAGTTGTAACTTACACTGTACATATATAGTGCAAAGTATAAAAAAAAGCCCTCTTGTCAGCGAAATATAGGGTTTTTGTCCTTTGATAAATCTGCCCTTAAAATCTTGGTTACTAACTCATTTCATAATATTATTTTTCTCTTCTGTTTTGTTTTCAGAAACAGTGAACACATTTGTGAGGCTGGTTTATAAACGTAACGTTGGAATATAATGAAAAAATGGCATTTATCCCTTTATCATTTTTCTGACTCCTTTAAGGAAGATGCTTGGGTAGGTAGCAAAACCTGATAGAGCTCACAGGGAAGGAATTCTATTCCCCCCGAAGTACCGCCGCATTAAAACTATTACTGTTATTACGGTTGCGTTAACCCGTCTTTCTGCTGCGAGCAAAAAGCAGGCGTTAGAACTACCGTAATAACGGTAATAATGCGCAGGCCGCGTTACTTTTAACAGTAACGCGGCCAATTGAATCCCCCACGCAGAATGTAGGTTTACTTGTGTTAAAAATATAGGCATCTTTAACCTTCATGGTACAAAACAAATGGTGGTCAATACATTTTTTGGTGGTGCTGCAGTTTTTTTCAGTAGATTGTAGAACATCACACCAGACTTTATAAAACACATTAAAAAAGACCAATTCCAGGGTTGCTTAAAAAGCAAAAAAAAAAGGACAATGTTGTGTGTTACTTATCTAGGGCTCCTACACACGTGCGTTGAGAACAGGCGTTTTACCTTAGATCACTACTCAAAATGTCTAGGAGACTCCAGATTTAAGAGTAGACCTCCAGGAGTCCCAGGAGAGCAGTCAATTATTCAGGGGCGCAGTTTGCATCATCATGATCCACCCACCTCAGTAAACACAGAGGGCCTGATTCATCAATGCACGTATTCTGACCGCAACTCGTGTTCAGTATTATACGCACATATCTAGGCTTTGCGTCCGCCCGAATTCAGCAATGCATGGATCTCAAGATGCTTTGAAAATCAGGGCAGGTCTGTTTTGCTCTACTATACCGGACTCAGCAGGATGCGTCCAATACCTATGTAGATTATAAACTTGCAAAATAACGCACAGGAAAAATAAAATCTTGCATTATTGTGATAATAATAAAGGCATTAATGTTAAAACAGTAAAAAAAAGAAGTGTTTTTTGGTATTTTTTCCCAATGAAATACATTTAGTAGAATGTTATTATCTAATGAGCGCAAAATACATTTTTACAATTGCTTGTGATTGCAAACTCATGTGCAGCATGCATACGAGACTGTCATCACTGCTGATCAGTACTTAGACTAGCCCTTTAGAAGGAGCAAGAGATACGGCAGAAGAACAAGTAACTTTGACTTGCGTAGGGCTTGGGACAGACATAGCTGCATGTGCTCGAGTTTGGCGAGCCCTTATTGTACACACACTATGACAAAATGCCCCTTACCCGCCCAGTTCACTCCACAAAATCGTAGGCTGTCCTTTGTGCTCGCTGCCCATTCTGGACATGCGCAGACTGATTTTGGGTACGGTACTCTCAAAATCAATAGATATGTGCCTTGAAGAATCAGGCCCAGAGGGTCAAATGCTGAGTTGGACATATGCCTCTGTTCATAGCATAAAATCAGCAAATGTGTACTGTGCATGCTCACAAGACATGCTGCATGCTTATGTCTTGTGGGCATGCGTAGTACAGCAGTGATATTTTTGCCTGGTTGCGACTAGAGAGTCGGAATGGGGAACAGGCGGTCTAATGTAGGCATAGTACAGTAAGGGCATGTTTGCGCAATTCCAAACAGATGCAAACCCACACAGCGATGCATATATACGCCTTTCAATAGCCTTATCAATAGCGGGTGCCTGAAGGCAGTTGCAAATACACTGATGATAATGACAGTCATCAGCACTAGCTATCCCCTTCTGATTGACTGATTTTGTATTGACCTCTGCAGCTGATATGCGCTTTCTTCACTTGTCATGCAAATATTATAAGATATTGTAGGTAACACTTAATTTTGATGACACAAATCATGTCATTAACCTCCTCTTTTCCTAACTCACATCAGGAATCTCTTAAAATGGTAGGTAGGGGGGAATTCAATTGGCCGAGATGTTACTCAGAGCATATGGTAAAAATATTCGCTCATTTTTGCTCGCACCTCAATGGGGCGAAAGCAAAAATGAGGGATATTTCTGTGAAAAAAAATCTGCGCAAGGAGTCTCAGGGTCGTTCCGGAGACCTCTCGCGCTGATTTGCTTAGGATTGAATTTCACCCATAATGTGACATTTTTGTCTCCAAATCTACCTTTACAATTGTTTTAGGATTCTGACATCATTTGATAGTGCATCATCATACAATAGCTGTTTTCAGTCCCATGTACTGACCACTCCTCAAGTAATGTGACTGGGTTGTATAGCTACAATACCACCCACCAGACTATTCCCACTCCGACCACCCTTTTCTTTGCTGTTACTGTGTAAAAATAAAATTACTTTGAAATAATTTCATAAGGGTTACATTCAGGACTTTAATTAAATGTGTGAATGTTTACAGGTAGCCCAACCACTAAACCTAAAATACCCCAAATACTCAGAATTTTAAACTGAAATCTAATATAGGAACCTAGCATCTTAAGCCAAACCCCTTGTTAAAACATAATTCACAGCTTGGTGATTTCTTTCTGTTTTATAGATAAAAGTGCATAAACACTTGTTTTATTCTTGTAATAAATAGTTCCATATGTTAAAGCTATATTTGTTTTCTGTGCAGATTTTCTCACTTTATCCTAACAGGTTGCCAATTATCACTGTGCTAGAAAACAATAGGGGGCTCTGTTATTACTAATTAGCTTCAATGAAACAATAAGAAAAGTTAGGGAGAGCATTAAACTATTCCCTAGGGACAATATGCAAATATGTCACTTCTATAAAGTAGAATGGATTTCTACTTCAGTATATCAGGTATCTAAATTTACCTGATATACTGTGAAGGTCTCATTAAACAGTCTCCACCCCTTAAAGTTAAATTTGGATTATCACCTCAAAGGTGTCTATATTTAGACACACAAACAGGTGCATTACTGCAAGTAGTTGCATTCATTAGCAAATGCCCAGATCCGCCAATTTTCTCCCAACAGAAGGAATATAACTTTACAACAGGTTCCATCTTGACACACTAACCCATGTACATACCTGTAACCAGGGCTCTTTTTGTCATTGAACGCTGAGGAGGGCGTTGCGGCACCATTTTTTTTAAACTTTTTTTTTTTCTCTGCGGTGCTGCTACATTGCAGCACTGCAACTGTGTGTGTGCTGCTCCCGGCCGACAGAAGCAGGACAGCGAGAGGAGCCACGATCAAGCTGAGAAGAGTGAAAAGAAGCATAGAAGGTAAGTACAGACTACAGAAAGGGGGGGAGGGGCGCAGAAAGAGGGCTACAGAAAAACGAAGGGGAGAAGAAAGAGGGCTACAGAGAAATGAAGGGGGAGCAGAAAGAGGGCTACAGAAAAACGAAGGGGGAGCAGAAAGGGGGCTACAGAAAAACGAAGGGGAGAAGAAAGAGGGCTAGAGGGAAACAAAGGGGGAGCAGAAAGAGGGCTACAGAAAAACGAAGGGGGAGCAGAAAGAGGGCTACAGAAAAAGGAAGGCGGAGCAGAAAGAGGGCTACAGAAAAATGAAGGGGGAGCAGAAAGAGGGCTACAGAAAAACGAAGGGGGAGAAGAAAGAGGGCTACAGAAATACGAAGGGGGAGCAGAAAGAGGGCTACAGAAAAACGAGGGAGCGCAGAAAGAGAGGGCTACAGAAAAATGAGGGAGCGCAGAAAGAGAGGGCTACAGAAAAATGAGGGGGCACAGATAGAGGGCCACAGATAAACGAGGAGGTGCAGAAAGAGAGGGCCACAGATAAACGAGGAGGTGCAGAAAGAGAGGGCTACAGATAAATGAGGAGGTGCAGAAAGAGAGGGCTACAGAAAAACAAAGGGGGAGCAGAAAGAGGGCTACAGAAAAACAAAGGGGGAGCAGAGAGAGGGTTACAGAAAAATGAAGGGGAGAAGAAAGAAGGCTACAGAAAAATGACGGAGCGCAGAAAGAGAGGGCTACAGAAAAATGAGGGGGTGCAGAAAGAGAGGGCTACAGAAAAAAAGAGGGGGCACAGATAGAGTGCTACAGAAAAAAAGAGGGGGCACCGAAAGAGAGGGCTACAGAAAAAAGAGGGGGCGCAGATAGAGGGCTACAAAAAAATGAGGGGGCAGAAAGAGAGGGCCCAAAAAAATGAGGGGGGCAGAATAGGGGTAAGAATAACTAGTGGGCATATGTGAGAAAAGTTAGTAGGTATGCAGCAGGGGACATGTCAGTGTGTAACAGGTGAGTGATAGCGTTTACTCCTGGACAGCAGCGTAGACTGGACAGCATTCTAATTTAGACATCAGTGCATCTGGACGGCAGCCTCGCCAGCCAGGATAAGTTAAGAGTTATTATTTTTAGTTTACAATTGTCAAGTGTGTGAGAGTCAAGGGAGGGAGTACATTTATGTTAAGAATATATATATATATATATATATATATATATATATATATATATATATATATATATATATATATATATATATATATATATACACAAGTTAACCCGTGCATGATACTCATGCATTCTAGTCAAATCAAGCTACTTTAGGTCTTAAAAAGGTTCTTGTCATGCATTTGGGCCTAGCCCAGGCCTCCTCAGGGGAAGAGCATTACTTCCCGACGCAAGCGCCCTTTTTAATGTGTGTTCATGAGGTAAAATTAACTCACGAAAATGAGTTTGAGCCCTCAACTCGTAAATTTAGCCTTTATTACCCCTCCCACGGGGGGAAGGGGGGATGATGGAAGTTAACTGACTTCACTATTCTAATTTTTTTGTCAAATAATGTCAGTATACCAAATTTCAGGTCAATTGGATGAGCCCTTTCTGAGAAAATAGTTTTTTCCACACACACACACACACACACACACTAACACACGCCGCTAGGCTTTTACTTTTATATATTAGATAATGCTAAGAATTTAGTAGGTCAGTGTATAACTCCGCCCAGCAGGTGGCGCTGCAGCTTGTTGTTTTTTTTTCCACACACGCCGCTATGCTTATATATATTAGATATATATATATTTTATTTTAGATATTTTTTAAAATATTAATTAATATTAATAAGATGTGTGTTCCGGCACCTTTTTTTTTTTTTTTTAACAAAAAAAAAGCACTGCCTGTAACAATTAGCACCACAGAGCAAATATATGTACATGACTTCACAAAAGAACAGAGGGTGTTTGCCTAATTAAAAATATTTGTTCAAATCATAGAGAAAACGTTATATTTTTTCCTTGCTGTTAACAGACCATTCAAAGCATGTCCTCAAAGCCTGCCAGCAGCATAGTGGAATATATACTCATTGAATACTCCCATAGAACTCTATGATATTGTACCAAGCATTAATGATTTTGAACATTGTAGGCAACATGAAATACTCGTCAAAAAGTGTTTGTGTACACATTCCCTTATGTAATTATTTTTTATGTATTTTTTGCATTTTAGTGCATTTAGCAGGCTTTAAGAAGGTACATTTAAACAAGCCCTTCATGTCTTTAAACTGTGACCTTGCAGGTTAAATTATTATGGCGCATAATATAATGCTTGCTTAGCTTTACCAATAAATAATTTTGACCATTTTTGGGATCAACCAGTTTTGCTTTGGTCAACAATTTTATTATTATTGAAGCCACTGCATGTCCTGAAGCCACCCTGCCCCTGCAGTGTTAAAATGAACAATTGACTCTTATCAACTTTTCCAGATTTTCTTCTAGACATAGTGCCTGCATCCGAGTCAGTTTCACTGTTCAGTTTGTGCATCTTTCCAGGGTCCACCAGGGATTGACTCTGGAGAAACCTACCTGGCTCCCGAAAACCACTTGCAGGAGCACAAACACACTCACAGGTGAAGACACTTTTAAATAAGATAAAGGCCAATAACCTATGGCCTGACACATGGTGACTAGTGGGTGGTGTTTGTAAATCATTTCTTGTAACAACCATTGAGTAAAAGGTATAAAGTGGGTAAAGTCCCCTCACACCTCCTGGTGATTGAATATGTGGTCCCGGCACTAGGAGACACACCAGGAAAGGTTGCTTAGCAATATAAGGCTGTTATGAGTTGCACAAAGTGTTTGGTCAGAGAGTGACAGACGGAGAGCTGGGACCTATGTCCCATGTCCTGGGTCTCTGGCTGCCCCCCCCTCCACCCCCTTCACGGCAATCCGGGGAATGGGTCCATGGTCTGCTGTTACAAGAGCCAAAGTACATCATGACAGAGAGAATATGATTTAAATGGGACAGATGTGAGGGATAAAATACCTCAGAATCTGTCTGTGTCTGCCTGTCTCTGTGTGTCTGTCTCTGTGTGTTAGGGAATTTAGACTGTAAGCCCCAATGGGGCAGGGACTGATGTGAGTGAGTTCTCTGTACAGCGCTGCGGAATTAGTGGTGCTATATAAATAAATGGTGATGATGATGATGTGGCTGTATGATAGAGAGGAGAGCTCTTTCAGGTGGAATATACCACATCACCTCAGAATATAATGCTAAGATAAAGACACACAGCATCTGAGTGAGTAAACCCAGTGACATCTTGCAGGGACCACATTGGCAGCATACAATAAATTCTCAGCCCCACAGAGGATGGGGGAGCAGGGCTGAGAGAACCCTAGCAAGAAAGTGTCACATCCCAAACAGGTGAATAGTCACTTCTGTAGTTGAGGTGTGCCAAAGTCGTTCGAGTGATGGCACCTCCACAGACGAGGGGTGAGTGAGACACTGATGAGAGAGAATGGATGTGTGCTGAGGCACCACTTTATCTGTAACTGTTCTATTATGATTTCCATGTCGCTTTAAGATCAATCCAAGAGGAGAAAGGGAGCTGTATATATTTGATTTAATATTGCAACTGTTTGAGAATTTGCTGGAGTGAAGGAGGTGGTCTAACGCCCAAATTACTACAACAACTATTGCACTGCACCACCACACAACAATACCCGTGTCTGTACACCCCTTTTTTGAAGAGGGATGGATCCACCCCCTCAACCAGGGGGGCCAGCGGTCGAGCAGCGGCCAACTTCCTTCTTGTGACCGCAAAGCCGCGGATCCTTTATCTCACCCCCCCGTGCATAGCCTATTCCTTCCCGTTATTCTCAGGAGTCCCATGGGACGCGCACCATGTGACAGGTGCCGTCCCATGTGTGCAGTGTGCAGAAAGCGCGACAAAGTAAGTGTGTTGTGTGTTATGGTAATGTGTTTGTGTGTGTGCATGTGTGGGCAATGGGACTTGTGGCAATGCAATGGGGGTGAGGACAGGGAGGCTTGTTAAAGTGAAATGGGGGTGAGAGCAGGGGGGCTTATTATAAGCAAAATGGGATGAGAGCAGAAGGGGGCTTATTAGAAGTGAAATGGGGGGTGGGGCAGGGGGGTTTGTGGTAATGTAATGTGGGTGTAAGGTAGGTGGTGGCTAATGGGTACTATTTTATTTGTGGGGTGTTGGTGGGGCAATTTAATTTAATAGCAGGTCCTATTAATTTAAGATGAGGTGGCGGGACCTTTAAATTAATGCTGGGGTGATTTGGGGCTATTAATTGAATATGGGGCTGAGTATGGGCAGGAGGGCTATTTATTAAATGTAAATGTGAATTATTTAATGCCATGGATGGTTGTGGGAAATGGTTATATTTATTAAACTTAAATGCTATTTTTTGCTAGGCCTGTTTGAAAGTAGGGAAATAGGTTAATTTATTAAATGCGGATACTATTAATTTAATGCCGGGCCATGGAAATAGATCTTTTTATCTATTAATACTATTATTTTAATGTTGGGACTGGAGGGAGGCCTAATTATTAAATGTTTGTACTATTTATTTAACGCCTAGGGCTGGTTGGAGTTTTCTAAATTTCTTGTACCCATTTCTTTCCGGATAGGGCTCCCAGCATTCCAGGATCCAGACAAGCAGCAATTGAGCTAAAGCCACAGGTCGGGAAAGCGACAAAAACAGGACACACATACTCAGGTATCTACAGCAGGCGCACACATTGGGTACACACACATACTGGGCTCCGACTACCATTTATTTGTCCCCGCCTACATGAGGCCACTTTTAGACTTTTTTTCCAGGGCCACTTTAAGTTCACAATCAGCCCCTGTCCTTTTTTATGTAGGTAGGGTCCACCCGAGTCAAAAATTTGCAAAGCGGAAGTCAACTGCACCTTTAAGAGTCGCACCCGTCATGATGTTGGAGCCTGCCCAGCCAACCACAGAGAGGAGTTGAAGCAGAGGTAAGACACGTTTACCTTATTTTATTGTAATTTTTTTATTTGCTTTTTTTTTTTTTTATATTATTTTACTTGACAATGTTCCCTTTTTACCTGGAGGGGGGGGGGTAGCATGTTCTTGGCATAATATGGATTGTGGGCAGTACTCTCTGGAATAATATGATTTGGGGGCTGTATTCTGTGGGACAATATTGTTTGAGGGCAGTACTCTGTGGGATAATATTGTTTAGGGGCAGTACTCTGTGGAATAATATGCATTGTGGCATAAATTGAACACTGTGGCATAAATTAAACTTGGGCACTACTGTGTGGCATAATATGCATTGTGGTATAAATTGAACTGAGTCACAACTGTGTGACATAATATTGTTTGGGGGCTCATATATCTAAATGCACAACTGGAACACCTGAGCTTGACTAGATTTTAGCCAACCCTTAAACGTAGTGAACTCTGCAAGAACAGGTAGGAGAGAGCAGGACAGTCTGTCAACTGTTCTGATTCTAGTGGAGCAAGACTTTGTCCTGATCTAAGGAGTGGGGCCTAGAATATGCACTCTTTATATACACTACATTTCTTGATATACTACACTATGTTAGCTATATCCTTCATGGGCTGACCACTTCCCCTCTAGTGTCTGGTCTCGCCTCTATGGTGGTTGACCACGCCCCCTCTGGTGGGCCCCTACCATTGCAGTCCCCCGGTGGGCCCCTCATGCCCCAGTCCGACACTGGTTACAAGTGGTATAACTGTAAGATTTTGTGGGTTAAGTATAGCAAAAACAAACACTTGGGGAGAGATTTATTTCAGCGAGATGTGTCTGAGGCTAAAGTCTTTGCTCACTCCCTCGCGTCCCATAAAGGTGAACAGATTCTCTCCCGCAATAGGTGGAAATGTGCTCACCTTGCTCTTAATTGAATCTCCCCTTGAGATAGGATGCAAGCTGCATAATACAACACAAAGCAACGTTAAACCGGAATAGAATTGAAAGTAAAAGGGAAATAGCACAGAATAATAATGCAGCAACAATACACATACACAGGCAATAATGCAGTGATAATGGTAAGATAATAAGAGTTCATAGCCTGTAGCTGGTTAAGATATACAGTGCAATCTTTGAGAATGTCTTTGCTTGATGGAAAATTTAAAAACTGCAGAAAACCATGATAATAAGGATGTTAGTCCCTATATCTGTCTGATGAGGAAAGTATGCTCAATGTGTGTGTTAATGGGAGTTTCAGCATTTTGTAAGAATACACTGTTCCCTACAGATTAGGGTAAATGTGGTGAAAGAAAAGGGATGGAAGATGGAGAAGTCTGTTAAATGATAGTTACTACTTAATGTCTGGTTAAATGGTAGTTAATACTTAATATCTGGTTAAATGATAGTTACTATTTAATGCCTGGTTACATGAGGGCAGAGTAGTCCCAGCAGTGCAACGCAATGCAGGTCACTCAGTACCTATATCTCAAATAGACTGTCCCACAAATAGCTGTGGATGTGGTGCAGGGCAGTGTTAGTCAGTTTGCTCACACGTGCAGGGACCAACTCTGGAAAGTGGTAGGATCAAAGATCTGGAATGTCTTCCAGTGACTCTCCTTGTCATATGACAACATGAAGGAAACAACAATATCAATGACAGTAACCTGGAATAATGGCGATGCATACTGACATACCGTTGTAATTTACCATGCTGTGGATGCCGGAGGAGCCCCGGTGAAGACGCCCCTCCTCTATGAAGTATTTTTGCTATTTACCGGCAGCCTAACACTGCTAGCCAATGGAGGAAGTACTATGCACAGACGCATAGCACTTCCACAGATGAAGAATATAGAGACACTGGACAGGCTTCCTGCTAGATTCCATTTTAAAGGACCGGTAATGCCATCCAGAGATTACTTTGCTATGAAAAACTTTGCTTTTTGCAACTTAATAAATTGGTTAGTGCTGCTGTCCCCATGTATTTCTATGGGAACATTAGTAAGTTCAGATACTGGGGATAAGGCTGGAGAAATCTCTGAAAGAGCTTTTTATCTGCATTTACGATGGCATTTTGGCTCTTCACCGCTTTATAAAGAGACCCCTAAGTCATTGACTTGCAGTACAGATTTATAGGTTTGAACCCAATGCTGATTAGTAATATCTCTGCAAGTTGAAAGGGACATAAGATACTTGCTATTTGATTTTTATTTACTCATTTCATTAAGTGTTAATCATTAACTGCAGAATGTTGGGCATGGTTTTTTTTGAGTGTGTGATGAAGAAAACGTTATATAAAATGTTATTAATTAACAAGTCTGTTAGTAATCTAGGGTAAAACTGAAAATGCATTTCACCTCCATGTTATCATTATTTGGGGTTAATTGTCCTTTATTGCACAAATCTGTTTATTAAATAAAAATAAAAACAAAAACCTATCTATGATATAGGTCCAAAATTACTTAGAGAAAATATAAATGCTCTAGTATTCTGGTGTTTGTAGATTTTCGTTTTCAAAGGAAACCATCTGTAAAAGAAACAAGTTGGCTCACCATATTCTTGGCAAAATGACTTGAAATCATTGTGAACAGTAACACCTAAAATGCAGTCCCATTAGGAGTCTAAAATCACACAAATGACTCATTTATAGGCACAATTTCTAATAGTTTATTGGGAAGCAGCTGCTAAAAAGTTGTTACAAGTGATACAAATATTTTACTATACAATTTTCCAATTTGGAGTTATTTTATTAAAATGCCACTAAACCATGACAGGACTTTAATGGTCATTATTGGATACCCTTGACCTTCAATGTTACCTGCCCACAGCTCCTGGTCAGCACCATAAGACAAAGCTCTTCTGTTCCCTGTCAGATGAGGCAAACTCAAACTCTAAAATCTATTGAAGCAGCTAGGAAGGTTATACGCAGTATATGCAGTACCTGATTGAATTGACTGAGGCTCCTGTCTAATCAGTTGCCATATATACGACACACCTACAGAGAGAAAATACCTGCTCAGCTGTGCTGACAACGCTTTCACGCTCTTAACTGGGTTAGTCCAATGGTTCATTAGATGTAATGGGGGCATCCCAGAGGCCACATGGACAGGGAGCTGCACACCTGTAGCATCAGGACTTATGGGAACATGCATATTGATGGATGGTGCCTGAGGTCCTGATGCACTCCCCAGTGATTAACTGCTGGGAGAACTAGATTTTCCTTTAACCCCAGATGCTAGGACTGATAGGACACACAGAGATTTATACATCTGTGCAGTGGTCATCATGCTCTTTGCAGCCTGGGTCAGCATTGCAGCAACACTTGCAGAGTGTGTTCCAGGAGGGGGGCACAACTGGAAATACTACAGTACAAATGCATCCAGACTTAGAAATCCCTCAGCTTTAGAGACAGCATCAACGTACCTGATGACAACGAAAGCCTGAGATCCAGGGGCACCTTACACTCAAACCCCCTACACTAAAATCATGAGTGATTCAGAAGAAGGAAACAGCTTCTAGGAACCTTCTTATACTGCCTGCATTATAAAAACTAGCAGTCGGCAGTCTGACACCAAGGTTTGTGTGAATTTGCCCATGTTTTGATGAACTTTGACTTCAACAAAATGGATGCCATTTTGGTTCTTACTTTTGGCTCTAGTGTATGGTTCTTACTTATATTTTGGCTCTAGTGTTTCTGTGACTTTATGGAAAAGGATTTTTAGTAAAAGTCTGAGCTCCTCCGCAGTTTTCTGGCTGCTGAGAGTGATGTGGAGCACTGGGCAAGTAACTGTAACACTAATTGTATTTTTTTTTACATTTAATTGCATGTGAGGGAAGCTTAATATTCATTTCAGATTAATTTATTTAAAAATCAATATTAATGTAGTTTTTAAAGGACAGTTTGCTTTATGTATAATTCTTCTTTGTTTTTATTTAACCTACGTTATTACATTTACATACATTAATCTTTTCTAAATGTATTATTATTATTGCTGCAAGTGTTTTTTGTTTTGCTTTTTCCCCTGAATCCAAGCATTTGAAAGCTCCACTGTAGAAATCCTGCATTTGCCCCTGAGCTCTGTGGCGGTATACTGCAGTGCAATCAGATCGTGAGTACTGCTAAACCCTTAGTTAATTGCACTTCTGAACATTGATATAATTTGCAATTAGAAAGGCTTAAAGATTTATAACTGGTTAAAACTTTGAATTTCACTGTTTTGAAGGCCTCAAAGATGTGGTACAATAGTCGGTTGTAGTACGAGTGATCAGTGCTGTAAACACCGACAGTCTTTAATCCTCCACAATTATTCCTATACAGAACAGAGCGACGAAGAAAAAATAAATACTTACTAGTAAAAAGACAGAGAGTAAATCCGAAGACAGGAGATCGCGACTGTTGTAAATGACGTAACTTACAGCTGCAACTTGCAAAGTTCCGAATTTAAAGCAGCAAACGCACTGAACCAGGTAAGTATTACCTTTACATTACCGGGTAGGGGTCGGGGTGTTAACCCTAAGTCCTAACCCCTACCTCTACCCCTAACCCTACCCCTACCCCTAACTGGTAATGTCAACCTGGTTCCGTGCGTTGTCGCTTTAAATTCAGAACCTTGCAAGTCGCAGCTGTAAGTGACGTCATTTACAACAGTCACGATCTCCTGTCTTCGGATTTACTCTCTCTCTTTTTACTAGTAAGTAGTTATTTTTTATTCGTCGCTCTGTTCAGTATAGGAATAATTGTGGAGGATTAAAGAGTATCGGTGTTTACAGCACCGATCACTCGATTACCACCGCAATAGTCAATAGATCTTGATTCAACCAGTGAGCTTGACATTTGAGGTTAAAGTTTGCAGTTCTTAGTTTGGGGTTCACCATGTTTGGGTTTAGCGGTTATCATTAAAATTAGTTTTTTTTAAAACAGCATTTAAATAATATCTTTAATTGATAAAAAAAAAAGTTTTTTAACATTTCTTTTTCAATCAAACTGTAAACACATATGTATTTTTTTTCAACATAGCAGGTGGGTGGGTCCTGGACCCATCTGAATTTTACAGACCCACTCCAAAATTTTACAGAGATATCTCCTGCATTAAGAAACTACCACACAATACTGCAGTCCCCATTATTCTCAATAGGGAGTGTAGTCTGGACCAATTTATCAAGCTCTGAAAAGATGCAATAAGAATGATGCTTTATTTCATCAGAGTGGTTCATTGTGTCATCTGTACTTATACTGCGCTACCATGCCTGTGCCCGCTCAGCACATTTATGCTACACTTGTATGTGCAGGGGCATTTGTCCTATGATGTATCCACTGTGTACGGGATGGACGAGACCTGGATGGCAAGTAAAAATGCTTAAAGTGGCCGCAAATTGTTTCTTGAACCATTAAGTTGAATCGGTACAAAAATTTGCAAATTTGTTGAAAATTTTACATAGAAAACTTAGTTAACAGGTTGGACCATATTTGAGCTGCTTTGATCATGCTTGACCTGAAATTGACACATTTTAACCATTTAAATGGGAAACCTCACAAGCTACCTGTAGTTTTCATTGTTTTAATTTAAAAAATTATTTAAATACCTTTTTTTATTTAAAACATTATTAAATTAGTGTTTAAAAATAACAATATTTAAAAATAGTAAATAAAAATGAAATTTGAATCGAGGTCTTGTAACTACTGTACTGCGACTATGTCATTCTGTGAAAAAGCTAATAGCGAAAAGCGCGTCGGCGGACGCCGCGTTTACTGCTCGTTAGAAATATACCCAACAAGTTGATCTCTGAAAATCTAGATTAGATATAACCTTGTTTTTGAGACAGGATAACAATAACAGAGATTGCCGCTAGCTTTCCACCGCTCCGCTAATTATATCTTGACACAGTTAATTCTGTGCTGAATTATAGTCATGGGAGCCACCTCCGACTAACTATTACGTGGATTGATCCATGTGTGGGAATTTTTCGGAGGGAGTACAGTATCAGTTTATGATGCGCATTCACCAGTACCTATAATAAGTACTGCATTATAACAAATTTTCAACATACTGACATTGCACCAATACAGCAGTCTTTATCAACCAGTCCAATCCAATTACATTGTAATTAGGAGAACAATCTCTGTTTCAGTCCCGTCAGGGATTTGCATGAAAGCTCTGCATATAATCATTTTTTAAAAATCAAAGTGTGATCCTATAAAAGAACACAATATACTCCAACCTTTGACTAACATGATATTTAATAATGAATGAGCATCATTTCGGCAGGTTTCATCTTCTACCATGTATGAACTGCTAGTGTGTAATGTTATCCTCAGTGAGGCCTTTAACTGTCTCAACCATCTTCTAGGTTAATACTGTCTAATCGGTAACATTAAAGTGCAACTTAATGGGACGATAATCTATTTATACAATCCTTTGATATATATATATATATATATATATATATATATATATATATATATATATATATCTCAGTATCTAATTAACTATATCAAGGATAAAATTCTGAGCAACATCGCGGCTTGGAGAAGGGTTTGTCCATTTTACCAGTTATGAATTCTGGTCATACATTTCCCACATACCTTTTTTAATATTTCGCTACTAGAGATTTTATGTTTAATATTTAATAAAGTTGTATTTTACCCATAATCTGGATTTATTATTCTTTGAAGTCCATATGAGTGCCCCAATTAACTCCCTTTGTGTCCTATCCTTTGGACATTTGTATTAAAGTTTGTCAATGTTTAGGGTGCACCCTTCCAGCGGATAAATGGTAATAAATAGTAAAGTCACCATTATCTGTTGAGGAGTAATATGGAAAGCTTGGTGCGGTGCCACTTTCTAGTTTGACTATGTCATTCTAGTCACATCATAGGTTGTATTTATTCGTATTGTCGAAAAAGACAAGATAAAATGCTAATGCCAGCAATACCGATGATAATCTCATATATATATATACATATATATATATATATATATATATATATATATATATATGTATATATCAATTAATTAATTGCCTCTGAACGCCTGCCACCTCTCATCCACCATTAACAAAAGAAAATGTCATTGGACAATTCTAGAGGCGACTGCTTTTGCCCCTGAAGTGGCTGAGTGAGTGGCAGGACCGCTCCAGGGGTAGGAGGTAAAGGGAGCCATCTGAGAAAGATAACAGGGCCATTCAGAGCTGTGAACTCTCCCCATAAGCAGTCAGCCTATTGAACCACTGAAACTGCTCTAAAGAGATTTAGCCCAAAGCAGTCTCCCAATCACCAATTAGACAAATATTAATATCAATTAAGCTGTTATACAGCATAGGTTTCATATAATTACCTTAATTGCCTGACGCTTTTTTTTTGTCCACTCTTTTTTTCACCAGTGATTTCTTAAACAAACTTTGTCTTTTGTGCGAGGGGCCTAAGAAAATTTCCACCAGGGAGCTGAGCTTTTGTGATGGTTTCTAAAGAGACAGGGGGAATGTTCTATTTAATGACAAACACCTACTTTAAAGCATTTCTTGTTCCTGTGCCTGTTCCCACCACATTGGGTTAGCAGGCTCAAAGCCTATTAAGCGTCAGAGACAAAAAAAATAATAAATAAAATAAACGAGGGTGTTGAGACACATGTGGTGATTTGGAGACACAATAAGATACCCAGACTGGCTTTGCCAGCTCACGGAGAAAGCAGAGCTTCAATTAAGGCTTCAGTAAGAGGGCATATCCGTTCTTCCCAATAGGACAAAGAGCTGGAGAGAGGGGCTGAGTGATAGAGGTGAAAAACATCTAACTTGCAAAACAAGACAAATCTGTCTCATTGAGTTGCTTGTGGGTTGAGTACTAATTAAAAAGAGAATTCTCAAACCTATCCTGTCTTCTATTGGAGTGTGTGCACAATGTACATGTCTGCTTTTCATTTTCCCCTCTCATTGCCTGTTTATTAAACACGGGTTAGAAATGGACCCAGATGCAGTACTGTGAAAGGAGCCTTCAAATAGAGGTGCATTTCGTAATAGACTTTTATATATGAAATTCAAATTATTATGCAATGTTAGTTTACACCAATTATAGTATATTTCACAATTTCCCAAATATACAAACACCCACATATACATATACATACACAAACATACAAACAGAACATTGTTATAATCTAGAAAGCATACTTTGAAAACAAGAAAATGATTTATAGCGCTATTGAGAAAAGTAGCATATTAGAACATACAGTGATGTAAAAAATAAAAACTACACCTTTTTCTAGTCGGTGTGCGAACATAGCAGGACATAATTAACAATTACTCATCTAGGGCCTGATTCATTAAGGATCTTAACTTAAGAAACTTCTTATTTCAGTCTCCTGGACAAAACCATGTTACTATGCAAGGGGTGCAAATTAGTATTCTGTTTTGCAAATAAGTTAAATACTGACTGTTTTTTCATGTAGCACACAAATACTTGATAGCTTATTTGTACACTGAAATTTTAAGTTGATATTTGTGTGCTGCATGAAAAAACAGTCAGTCAAACATTAACATATACTTACATGAGACCGAAGGTAAAGATGTTCCTAACCAGATGAGCTTACAATCTAAGAGGTGTGGGCTAAAATTGATACAGAAGGTAGCGGAATAACAATTGAAGCCAGTAGCCTGGAAAGTATTTGTACTACTGTAAGGCAGAAACATATTACCACTTTCTTCAAGTCTAGTCACACAAGCATTTTAGAATGTCATACGTTCCCAACCAGTGCACACTCTAAATATCCCAAAATGATACACAGCACTGAATGGGTAAACTCAGTGCCCCTGTAAATTGCCACAGAGTCTCTCTTTTTCACTGTAGTCTTTTTATTTCCCCTCAGAGCCTTCCTTATTGAATTGATATAATCCTTTCACAATAACATAGTATGGGGGTATGGCCTATTGGCAAGGATATGGTTGATATGATTAGGGGCATGGTATTATGTGACTGGAGGCATGCCCAGACCCAAAAACACACTACAAATAGACCGAATGCAAGCAAATAGGGGCAGACAAAACTCCTTAAATGTATTTATAGTATGCACATACTTTACATGAAAGCATATACATTCATTTGTCTCAGGCACAATTTAAGCACAGAAAATATACTGGATAATTGGGCATTAAAAGAGATTTTGAATTGTTGGCATTTTGTTGATCATTATTTTTGATAATGTGCTTGATAATTTATTTTACTCTGATGACAGCTAATGAATTTGGCCAATATTGGTGACTTATGAGCTTTTGCTAATGCAATAGAGGTCAATTAATTTTATAGAATATGGTGACAAATATATTTGCTGATGATTTAGTGAATTTGGGGCAATATAGTAGAAATGTATGGATTTTGAGCAATGTCATCATGGCTAAAGAATTTTGTGTGCAAATATGATGTGTGATAAAG